>NC_057811.1:388657695-388903566 GCF_018294505.1 Triticum aestivum | reverse complement strand
CCACTGGAGCATCGCACCGGGCCCTCATACATGCCGTACGGTGTGGTGGCATGTCCGAAGAGGCGGCACCGTCTCCGGGGTGTGGCCCCCCTCACGGACGGCGATGACATAGTAGTAGATGTTCTGCGGTAATGATGCGGTGTGAATATTATTAAATACTCGGAGCGCGATAAAATCATGAGTTTTTTACACGATGTTGGGGAACGTAGTAATTTCAAAAAAATTCTACGCACATGCAACATCATGGTGATGCATAGCAACGAGAGGGGAGAGTGTTGTCCACGTACCCTTGTCGACCGAAAGCGGAAGCGTTTAACACAACGTGGTTGATGTAGTCGTACGTCTTCACGATCCGACCGATCAAGTACCGAACGCACGGCACCTCCGAGTTCAGCACACGTTCAGCTCGATGACGTCCCTCGAACTCCGATCCAGCCGAGTGTTGATGGAGAGTTTCGTCAGCACGACGGCGTGGTGACGATGATGATGTTCTACCGACGCAGGGCTTCGCCTAAGCACCGCTACGATATTATCGCGGTGTTATATGGTGGAGGGGGCACCGCACACGGCTAAAAGATCGTTGATCAATTGTGTATAGAGGTGCCCCCCTGCCCCCGTATATAAAGGTGCAAGGGGGAGGCCGCCGGCCAAGGGAGGAGAGGCGCGCCAGGAGGAGTCCTACTCCTACCGGGAGTAGGACTCCCCCCCTTTCGATGTTGGACTAGGAGAGGAAGGGGGAAGAGGTGGAGGGGAGGAAGGAAGGGGGGCGCCGCCCCCCTCTCCTTGTCCTATTCAGACTTGGGGGGAAGGGGCACGCGGCCCTGCCCTGGCCTCCTCTCCTCTCTTCGACCTAGGCCCACTAAGGCCCATTAAGTTACCGGGGGGTTCCGGTAACCTCCCGGTACTCCGGAAAAATCCCGATTTCACCCTGAACTCTTCCGATGTCCAAACGTAGGCTTCCAATATATCAATCTTTATTTCTCGACCATTTCGAGACTCCTCGTCATGTCCGTGATCACATCCGGGACTCCGAACAACCTTCGGTACATCAAAACATATAAACTCATAATATAACTGTCATCGTAACGTTAAGCGTGCGGACCCTACGGGTTCGAGAACTATGTAGACATGACCGAGACACCTCTCCGGTCAATAACCAATAGCGGAACCTGGATGCTCATATTGGTTCCCACATATTCTACGAAGATCTTTATCGGTCAGACCGCATAACAACATACGTTGTTCCCTATGTCATCGGTATGTTACTTACCAGAGATTTGATCATCGGTATCTCGATACTTAGTTCAATCTCGTTAGCAGCAAGTCTCTTTACTCGTTCCGTAATACATCATCCCGCAACTAACTCATTAGTCACAATGCTTGCAAGGCTTATAGTGATGCGTATTACTGAGTGGGCCCAGAGATACCTCTCCGACAATCGAAGTGACAAATCCTAATCTCGAAATACGTCAGCGCAACAAGTATCTTTGGAGACACCTGTAGAGCACCTTTATAATCACCCAGTTACGTTGTGAAGTTTGGTAGCACACAAAGTGTTCCTCCGGTAAATGGGAGTTGCATAATCTCATAGTCATAGGAACATGTATAAGTCATGAAGAAAGCAATAGCAACATACTAAACGATCGAGTGCTAAGCTAACGAAATGGGTCAAGTCAATCACATCATTCTCCTAATGATGTAATCCCGTTAATCAAATGACAACTCATGTCTATGGCTAGGAAACATAACCATCTTTGATCAACGAGCTAGTCAAGTAGAGGCATACTAGTCACACTCTGTTTGTCTATGTATTCACACATGTATTATGTTTCCGGTTAATACAATTCTAGCATGAATAATAAACATTTATCATGATATAAGGAAATAAATAATAACTTTATTATTGCCTCTAGGGCATATTTCCTTCAGTCTCCCACTTGCACTAGAGTCAATAATCTAGTTCACATCGCCATGTGATTTAACATCAATAATTCACATCACCATGTGATTAACACCCATAGTTCACATTGTCATGTGACCAACACCCAAAGAGTTTACTAGAGTCAATAATCTAGTTCACATCGCTATGTGATTAACACCCAAAGAGTACTAAGGTGTGATCATGTTTTGATTGTGAGATAATTTTAGTCAACGGGTCTGTCACATTCAGATCCGTAAGTATTTTGCAAATTTCTATGTCTACAATGCTCTGCACGGAGCTACTCTAGCTAATTGCTTCCACTTTCAATATGTATCTAGACCGAGACTTAGAGTCATCTAGATTAGTGTCAAAAGTTGCATGGACGTAACCCTTTACGACGAACCTTTTGTCACTTCCATAATCGAGAAACATATCCTTATTCCACTAAGGATAATTTTGACTGCTGTCCAGTGATCTACTCCTAGATCACTGTTGTACTCCCTTTGCCAAAATCAGTCTAGGGTATACAATAGATCTGGTACACAGCATGGCATACTTTATAGAACCTATGGCCAAGGCATAGGGAATGACTTTCATTCTCTTTCTATCTTCTGCCGTGGTCGGGCTTTGAGTCTTACTCAATTTCACACCTTGTAACACAGGCAAGAACTCTTTCTTTGACTGTTCTATTTTGAACAACTTCAAAATCTTGTTAAGGTATGTACTCATTGGAAAAACTTATCAAGCGTCTTGATCTATCTCTATAGATCTTGATGCTCAATATGTAAGCAGCTTCACCAAGGTCTTTCTTTGAAAAACTCCTTTCAAACACTCCTTTATGCTTTGCAGAATAATTCTACATTATTTCCGATCAACAATATGTCATTCACATATACTTATCAGAAATGCTGTAGTGCTCCCACTCACTTTCTTGTAAATACAGGCTTCACCGCAAGTCTGTATAAAACTATATCCTTTGATCAACTTATCAAAGCATATATTCCAACTCCGAGATGCTTGCACCAGTCCATAGATGGATCGCTGGAGCTTGCATATTTTGTTAGCACTTTTAGGATTGACAAAACCTCTTGGTTGCATCATATACAACTCTTCTTTAATAAATCCATTAAGGAATGAAGTTTTGTTTATCCATTTGCCAGATTTCATAAAATGCAGCAATTGCTAACATGATTCGGACAGACTTAAGCATAGATACGAGTGAGAAACTCTCATCGTAGTCAAGACCATAAACTTGTGGAAAACCTTTTGCGACAATTCTACTTTGTAGATAGTAACACTACTATCATCGTCCGTCTTCCTCTTGAAGATCCATTTAATCTCAATGGCTCGCCGATCATTGGGCAAGTCAATCAAAGTCCATACTTTGTTCTCATACATGGATCTCATCTCAGATTTCATGGCCTCAAGCCATTTTGTGGAATCTGGGCTCACCATTGCTTCTTCATAGTTCGTAGGTTCGTCATGGTCTAGTAACATAACCTCCTGAACAGGATTACCGTACCACTCTGGTGCGGATCTTACTCTGGTTGACCTATGAGGTTCAGTAATAACTTGATCTGAAGTTCCATGATCATCATCATTAACTTCCTCACTAATTGGTATAGACGTCACAGAAACTGGTTTCTGCGATGAACTACTTTCCAATAAGGGAGTAGGTACAATTACCTCATCAAGTTCTACTTTCCTCCCACTCACTTCTTTCGAGAGAAACTCCTTCTCTAGAAAGGATCCATACTTAGCAACGAATGTCTTGCCTTCGGATCTGTGATAGAAGGTGTACCCAACTGTCTCCTTTGGGTATCCTATGAAGACACATTTCTCCGATTTGGTTTGAGCTTATCAGGATGAAACTTTTTCACATAAGCATCACAACCCCAAACTTTAAGAAATGACAACTTTGGTTTCTTGCCAAACCACAGTTCATAAGATGTCGTCTCAACGGATTTAGATGGTACCCTATTTAACGTGAATGCAGCTGTCTCTAATGCATAACCCCAAAACAATAGTGGTAGATCGGTAAGAGACATCATATATTGCACCATATCTAATAAAGTACGGTTACGATGTTCGGACACACCATTACACTGTGGTGTTCCAGGTGGCGTGAGTAGTAAAACTATTTCACATTGTTTTTACTGAAGGCCAAACTCGTAACTCAAATACTCTTCTCCACGATCAGACCGTAGAAACTTTATTTTCTTGTTACGATGTTTTTCCTCTTCACTCTGAAATTATATGAACTTTTCAAATGTTTCAGACTTCTGTTTCATTAAGTAGATATACCCATATCTGCTCAAATCATCTGTGAAGGTCAGAAAATAATGATACCTGCTATGAGCCTCAATATTCATCGGACCACATACATCTGTATGTATGATTTCCAACAAATCTGTTGCTCTCTCCATATAGTTCCGGAGAACGGCGTTTTAGTCATCTTGCCCATGAGGCACGGTTCGCAAGCATCAAGTGATTCATAATCAAGTGATTCCAAAATTCCATCAGTATGGAGTTTCTTCATGCGCATTACACCAATATGACCTAAACGGCAGTGCCACAAATAAGTTGCACTATCATTATTAACTTTGCATCTTTTGGCTTCATTATTATGAATATGTGTATCACTACGATCGAGATCCAACAAACCATTTTATTGGGTGTATGACCATAGAAGGTTTTATTCATGTAAATAGAACAACAATTATTCTCTAATTTAAATGAATAACCGTATTGCAACAAACATGATCAAATCATATTCATGCTCAACGCAAACACCAAATAACACTTATTTAGTTTCAACACTAATCCCGAAAGTATAGGGAGAGTGCGATGATGATCATATCAATCTTGGAACTACTTCCAACACACATCATCACCTCGCCTTTTACTAGTCTCTGTTTATTCTGCAACTCCCGTATCGAGTTACTACTCTTAGCAACTGAACCAGTATCAAATACCGAGGGGTTGCTATAAACACTAGTAAAGTACACATCAATAACATGTATATCCAATATACCTTTGTTCACTTTGCCATCATTCTTATCCACCAACATTTGGGGTAGTTCCGCTTCCAGTGACCAGTCCCTTTGCAGTAGAAGCACTTAGTCTCAGGCTTAGGACCAGACTTAGGCTTCTTCACTTGAGCGGCAACTTGCTTGCCGTTCTTCTTGAAGTTCCCCTTCTTCCCTTTGCCCTTTTTTTGAAACTAGTGGTCTCGTCAACCATCAACACTTGATGTTTTTTTTGATTTCTACCTTCGTCGATTTCAGCATCACGAAGAGCTCGGGAATTACTTTCGTCATCCCTTGCATACTATAGTTCATCACGAAGTTCTACTAACTTGGTGATGGTGACTAGAGAATTCTGTCAATCACTATTTTATCTGGAAGATTAACTCCCACTTGATTCAAGCGATTGTAGTACCCAGACAATCTTAGCACATGCTCACTGCTTGAGCTATTCTCCTCCATCTTTTAGCTATAGAACTTGTTGGAGACTTCATATCTCTCAACTCGGGTATTTTCTTGAAATATTAACTTCAACTCCTGGAACATCTCATATGGTCCATGACGTTCAAAACATCTTTGAAGTCCCGATTCTAAGACGTTAAGCATGGTGCACTAAACTATCAAGTAGTCATCATATTTAGCTAGCCAAACGTTCACAACGTCTGCATCTGCTCCTGTAATAGGTCTGTCACCTAGCGGTGCATCAAGGACATAATTCTTCTGTGCAGCAATGAGGATAATCCTCATATCACGGATCCAATCCGCATCTTTGCTACTAACATCTTTCAACATTATTTTCTCTAGGAACATATCAAAAATAAACACAGGGAAGCAACAACGCGAGCTATTGATCTACAACATAATTTGCAAAAATACTATCAGGACTAAGTTCATGATAAATTTAAGTTCAATTAATCATATTACTTAAGAACTCCCACTTAGATAGACATCCCTCTAATCCTCTAAGTGATCACGTGATCCATATCAACTAAACCATGTTCGATCATCACGTGAGATGGAGTAGTTTCAACGGTGAACATCACTATGTTGATCATATCTACTATATGATTCACGCTCGACCTTTCGGTCTCCGTGTTCCGTGGCCATATCTGCATATGCTAGGCTCGTCAAGTTTAACCTGAGTATTCCGCGTGTGCAACTGTTTTGCACCCGTTGTATTTGAACGTAGAGCCTATCACACCCGATCATCACGTGGTGTCTCAACACGAAGAACTTTCGCAACGGTGCATACTCAGGGAGAACACTTTTATCTTTGAAATTTTAGTCAGAGATCATCTTATAATGCTACCGTCAATCAAAGCAAGATAAGATGCATAAAAGATAAACATCACATGCAATCAATATAAGTGATATGATATGGCCATCATCATCTTGTGCTTGTGATCTCCATCTCCGAAGCACCGTCATGATCACCATCGTCACCGGCGCGACACCTTGATCTCCATCGTAGCATCGTTGTCGTCTCGCCAACTATTGCTTTTACGACTATCGCTACCGCTTAGTGATAAAGTAAAACAATTACATGGCGATTGCATTGCATAAAATAAAGCGACAACCATATGGCTCCTGCCAGTTGCCGATAACTCGGTTACAAAACATGATCATCTCATACAATAAAATATAGCATCATGTCTTGACCATATCACATCACAACATGCCCTGCAAAAAAAAGTTAGACGTCCTCTACTTTGTTGTTGCAAGTTTTACGTGGCTGCTACGGGCTTAGCAAGAACCGTTCTTACCTACGCATCAAAACCACAATGATAGTTTGTCAAGTTGGTGTTGTTTTGACCTTCGCAAGGACCGGGCGTAGCCATACTCGGTTCAACTAAAGTGAGAGAGACAGACACCCGCCAGTCACCTTTAAGCAACGAGTGCTAGCAACGGTGAAACCAGTCTCGCGTAAGTGTACGTGTAATGTCGGTCCGGGCCGCTTCATCTCACAATACCGCCGAACCAAAGTATGACATGCTGGTAAGCAGTATGACTTATATCGCCCACAACTCACTTGTGTTCTACTCGTGCATAACATCAACACATAAAACCAGGCTCGGATGCCACTGCTGGGGAACGTAGTAATTTCAAAAAAATTCTACGCACACGCAAGATCATGGTGATGCATAGCAACGAGAGGGGAGAGTGTTGTCCACGTACCCTCATAGACCGAAAGCGGAACCGTTTAACACAACGCGGTTGATGTAGTCGTACGTCTTCATGATCCGACCGATCAAGTACCGAACGCACGACACCTCCGAGTTCAGCACACGTTCAGCTCGATGACATCCCTCGAACTCCGATCCAGCCGAGTGTTGAGGGAGAGTTTCGTCAGCACGACGGCGTGGTGACGATGATGATGTTCTACCGACGCAAGGCTTCGCCTAAGCACCGCTACGGTATTATTGAGGTGTAATATGGTGGAGGGGGGCACCGCACACGGCTAAAAGATCGTTGATCAATTGTGTCTAGAGGTGCCCCCTGCCCCCGTATATAAAGGTGCAAGGGGGAGGCCGCCGGCCAAGGGAGGAGAGGCGCGCCAGGAGGAGTCCTACTCCTACCGGGAGTCGGACTCGCCCCCTTTCCATGTTGGACTAGGAGAGGAAGGGGCAAGAGGTGGAGGGGAGGAAGGAAGGGGGGGCGCCGCCCCCCTCTCCTTGTCCTATTCAGACTGGGGGGGCAGGGGCGCGCAGCCCTGCCCTGGCCTCCTCTCCTCTCTTCCACCTAGGCCCACTAAGGCCCATTAAGTTACCGGGGGGTTCCGGTAACCTCCCGGTACTCCGAAAAAATCCCGATTTCACCCGGAACACTTCCGATGTCCAAACATAGGCTTCCAATATATCAATCTTTATGTCTCAACCATTTCGAGACTCCTCGTCATGTCCGTGATCACATCCGGGACTCCGAACAACCTTCGGTACATCAAAACATATAAACTCATAATATAACTATCATCGTAACGTTAAGCGTGCGGACCCTATGGGTTCATGATATAAACTCATAATATAAACTCATAATATAAACTCATAATATGACCGAGACACCTCTCCGGTCAATAACCAATAGCGGAACCTGGATGCTCATATTGGTTCCCACATATTCTACAAAGATCTTTATCGGTCAGACCGCATAACAACATACATTGTTCCCTTTGTCATCGGTATGTTACTTGCCCGAGATTCGATCGTCGGTATCTCGATACCTAGTTCAATCTCGTTACCGGCAAGTCTCTTTACTCGTTCCGTAATACATCATCCCACAACTAACTCATTAGTCACAATGCTTGCAAGGCTTATAGTGATGTGTATTACTGAGTGGGCCCAGAGATACCTCTCCGACAATCGGAGTGACAAATCCTAATCTCGAAATACGCCAACCCAACAAGTACCTTTGGAGACACCTGTAGAGCACCTTTATAATCACCCAGTTACGTTGTGACGTTTGGTAGCACACAAAGTGTTCCTCCGGTAAACGGGAGTTGCATAATCTCATAGTCATAGAAACATGTATAAGTCATGATGAAAGCAATAGCAACATACTAAACGATCGAGTGCTAAGCTAACGAAATGGGTCAAGTCAATCACATCCTTCTCCTAATGATGTGATCCCGTTAATCAAATGACAACTCATGTCTATGGCTAGGAAACATAACCATCTTTGATCAACGAGCTAGTCAAGTAGAGGCATACTAGTGACACTCTGTTTGTCTATGTATTCACACATGTATTATGTTTCCGGTTAATACAATTCTAGCATGAATAATAAACATTTATCATGATATAAGGAAATAACTAATAACTTTATTATTGCCTCTAGGGCATATTTCCTTCAGTGGGCACATGTGCTACAGGGCTGATGGTAATTTTTCATAATTTTTGGTGATGGAGAAGTATCTGAACACTTCCCTCTCCGTGGATTGCTCTTCGCGTGTCTACGACTGTGGCCGGTGGCCTCCAGGGGCTAGCACATGCCGCCAAATCTTGCGTAGGCGGCCTCTCACAAGTCTGGAAGTGTTGTGGTGGTTGCAAACGCTCGGCCCGCGTCTCCGGGGTGTGCCCCCCCTCACGGACGGCGCCGCCGCCGGCACCTGGAGGGGGAAAACGGATGCGTCGGGTCTACACCGATGGGGTCTTGCTGTGGCTTTGGCCCGGATGTTGCTCCAAAGTGTTCATATGGGCGGACCTAACACAACCGGGTGGAGAGTTCCACTGGTCAAAGCCCGTCCGTGCAAAGTCAAAGGGCTAGATCCCGTGGTCAAACGCTACATGGTTAGGCGGGACGGGGGCCCTAGGGGGGTAGCAATGCCACCAGAGCATCGCACCGGGCCCTCATACATGCCGTACGGTGTGGTGGCATGTCTGAAGAGGCGGCACGCGTCTCCGGGGTGTGGCCCCCCTTACGGACGGCGATGACACAGTAGTAGACGTTCTGCGGTAACGATGCCGTGTGAATATTATTAAATACTCGGAGCGCGATAAAATCATGAGTTTTTTACACGACGTGGGCACATGTGCTATAGGACTGATGGTAATTTTTCATAATTTCTGGTGATGGAGAAGTATCTGAACACTTCCCTCTCCGCGGATTGCTCTTCGCGTGTCTAGGACTGTGGCCGGCGGCCTCCGGGGGCTAGCATAGCCGCCAAATCTTGCGTAGGCGGCCTCTCACAAGTCTGGAAGTGTTGTGGTGGTTGCAAACACCTGGCACGCGTCTCCGGGGTGTGCCCCCCCTCACGGATGGCGCCGCCGCCGGCACTTGGAGGGGGGAAACGGACGCGTCGGGTCTACACGGATGGGATCTTGCTGTGGCTTTGGCCTAGACTTTGTATGTCATCTCGCGATGACATGCACTAATACAGAGAAGCAGTTATTCACCGTGAACTACACCCTCTCGGTGCCGATCAACGCTCTAGACTGTCGGGGCCACCGGAGGGGTGCCGGTCTCTAGAACCGGGCGAGGCCCATCATTTGAAAAAGAAAACACAAGACGGTAATTATGATGTGCTAAGGTTGTTTGCCAAGCATGGAAGAAAACAACAACAAAAAGTATAATACATATTATGGAGAACACACAATAAGGATGCTTTACCGAGAGTTCCTCTCGGAAAATGCGGCCATTGCCAAGTGCTGCTGGACGACCCTCGGTAATTTCTATCTGTGCGGCTCTCGGAAAAGCCCCCGTGATCTAGGTTAAGACTTTTACCGAGTGTCGCTAAAAGTTGGCTCTCGGAATGTTTCCCGCGGGGAATTATGTAAAATTTCCCCCTCGCGCGCGCTCACTCCTCTCTTCTCTCTCTGTTTCTCTCGCCCCCTCCCCCTCCGTCCGCCGCCGCCCCTTAGTGCCGTCGCCCCATCCAGCGAGCTCTGCCGTCCCCGCCACCGGGAGTGCCTCCCCCGACCCCTCCACCTCCACCGAGCCCCCCACCGCCACCTCCACCGAGCTCGTCCACCGCCACCATCTCGGCCAAGCTTCACCGAGCACCACTGGCGCGGCATCCCCTCCACTGAGCTCTACCTCGTCCGGCATCCACCTCCCCCGCCGCCCCCCTGCCCCGTTGGTGAGCCCCTACTCAATCTCGTTTTTTGAAATAAAAGGGGTTTCCCCCCTCTCCATCACAAAAAATGTGTATATATATGCATAGTGAATAATGTGTGTGAGTGTGTGCTTTGTATGTGTGTGTGTCAGTGAGTGATGTTGGTGTATGTGTGCATATATAATGAATGGTTTTTTATATTTAGGTGTGTATATATGTGCATATATAATGAATGGTGTATGTGAGTGTGTGTGTCGGAGAGGGGTGCTATTGATGTGTGTGTGTGTGTGCATGGGTGAGTGAGTGTGTGATGTGTGTGTATGGATACTTGAGTGTGTTTGTGTGTGGGGGGTGTGTGAGTGAGTGTTATTGATGTTTGTCTGTTTGACATATGATTGACACAACTTCATTCTTTCATGCAGGACATGCATCTATTTTGACAATAGAGAGAGTGAATTCCGTTGCACGCTTCAAGGGTAATCTCTTCCCATTTATGTGTAGGTTTTCATTATTTGTAGATCACCTAAATAGTCGTGTAACCTAGGTGTCTCCCGTTCGGAAGGGTTGTATCTATAAATATGCAAGTCTTTGCATATTTATAACCTCAACTCTTTTGAATTGTCCACGTTTTCCATGGACAACCCGAGGATGTGTAGGCGGGTCGTTTTCATGATGTACTTAGATCCGAGACAGAATTTCGACAGTGTCTCCTTGTTGTTCTCTAGATACACATCCTCTTGGCTTATTGCTGAGACATGTATTTGGAGAACAGCGGGGAGGTGCTGCCGAAATTTTGTCTCGGGCCGGAGTACGTCATGAAAGCGGATCCAGCCTGCACATTCTCGGGTGGGATTAGGACATATCTTTACCTATTACATAGCTCAGTGCATGTCGTAAAACTTGATGGAACCACTTGTTACATCAAAAAAATTATGTTTGTGTTTCACTTTATATCAGAGGATGGAAGAACGTTAGTGGATGTACACCGGACATCATAGCATGGAGGGTATGACTCCCGAGTGGAGGTCGAAGACCAATGATTTCCTGGAATTAGTATTTGCTGGAGAAACGCCAGATCGTGGAATTTGGTGCCCATGCACGGAGTGTGATAACTAGACTGAAAGAGATAAGATTACTATGAGTAAACACTTAGGCAAATATGGGTTTATGCCAGGCTATTACCGGTAGATCTTTCACGGTGAGACAGAACAGTCTAGGGCAGAGGTGGTGCGACAACGCATCGGCGAATATGATACTCGGATTGAAAACCTGTTAGATGACATCCGCCGTGTGGATCCACGGGAGGACCCGAACTCCGAGGAGCCGCCGGAAAGCCCTGAAGAGTATCATGCAGCTTTGTTTGCGGCACAAAAACCCCTTCACGCCCATACAGAGGTTACTCAACTAGATGGCATTGCACGCCTATTGGCCCTGAAGGCAAACCATAACATGAGCATAATTTGCTTCAATGAGTTATTGTCAGTTATTGCTAGCCTGTTGCCTAAATAAAATATATTGCCAAAGAACATGTACGATTCGAACAAAATCCTCGGTTCACTTAAGATGCCGTATGAGCAAATACATACTTGTCCAAACGGATGCATGTTATTTAGAAATGAACATAAAGATACAAATTATTGTGCCAAGTGCAAATCCTCTAGGTATATTGAGGTAATAGATGATGATGGTAGCAAGAGGCAGCTCACAATTGACGTCAATATCATTCGATATCTTTCATTCACAGAAAGGATCCAGAGGCATTATATGACCGAGGAAACTGCCCAATATATGAGATGGCCGCCGAAGAGAAGATGTACAATACAAAAAAGATGCAACATCCACGGGATGGTGAAGCGATGGAAGAAATTTGTTGAAATTCATAAGAAAACAGATGACTGGAAGAGTGTAGCCGTTGGGATAACAACCGACGGGTTCAATCCATATGGTTTGATGGCTGCCATATACAGTTGTTGGCCAGTATATGTTATCCCCTGAATCTGCCCCCTGGCGTTTGCATGCAACGACATCACATGTTCCTGACGTTGATAATTCCAGGTCCTAACTATCCCGGGAAGCATATGAGTGTGTATATGGAGCCATTGGTGGACGACTTACTTGTTGCTTGGAACAACGGGGTCCGGACATATGATGCCGTTTCAAAGAAGCAGTTCAATATGCATATCTGGTACCACACACATCGCTACATGCCCTACCGGCACGTGTGATATTTTGTGGTTGGTGTGTAAAGGGGGAAGTGGCCTTGCCCAATGTGTCGACAGTGTGTGACTTTCATTTGGCTGGCTAAGGGTCACAAGTATGTATGCTTTGACCAACATCGGCAGTTCCTTTGTCTTGATCACCCATACAGGCAAGACGCTATGCACTTCCAAAAAGGTGTTATTGTTGATGACCCGCCACCACTATTATGACCGGTGCCCAGCTTAAGGATGAGTTAGATGCTCTCGAGGAAAAGCTTGATGGGAAAGGTTTGGTGGCATATGGAGAGACACACCAGTGGACTCACATTCCAAGCTTATGGAGGCTCCCTTACTTTAAAGATCTTCTACTTCCACACAACATTGATGTAATGCACACTGAAAAGAATATTGCAGAGGCCTTACTCGGCACGCTCCTCGACACCAAGAAGTCAAAGGATAACATTCAGGCTAGGATCGATCAAGCCAAACTATGCAACAGGCCAAAATTAAATTTGGTGCCTCGTGCAAAAGGTAATTCTTGGAAGAAGCCACCTGCCCCTTTCACCCCTTCAATGCCCCAAAGGAAGGAAATTCTCCAATGGATTGTGAACAACTTGTACTTCCCTGATGGATATGCAGCTAATATCACGAGGGGAGTGAATATGGCTACAAAGCGAATAGGAGGCCTCAAGAGTCATGACTACCATGTATGGCTTGAGCGGATAATGCCTGTGATGTTTCGAGGTTATGTCAGAGAGGATATTTGGCGGGTGCTGGCGGAGTTGAGCTACTTCTTCCGTCAGCTTTGTGCCAAAGAACTAGATTATGAAGTGGTTGCAAAGTTGGAGTAACAAGCACCTGAGTTTCTATGCAAGTTAGAGATGATATTTCTGCCAGGTTTCTTTAATCCGATGCAACATATGATCTTACATCTCGCGTATGAGGCTAGAATGGGAGGACCTGTTCAGTTCTGATGTCAGAATGCACCTGAACGGGAGTTCAAGCATCTTCGTGGAAAATGTAAGAGTAAAGCCCGCATTGAAGCCTCCATAGCCGAGGCATACCTGAACGAGGAGGTGGCCACGACCACGACAAAGTACTATCATGAAAGTCTTCAGACTAGGTTAAATCCAGCTCCTCGTTACAATGAAGAACCCACCAGTAATGTTTCCGATCTTAGCCTCTTCGAAGGCCAAGGTGGCAAAGCAAGTGGACCGAAGCCCAAGCACTTTTCACCTACTGAGTGGTCGACTATTATGATCTATGTCTTGACCAACAAGGAAGAAGTGCAACCGTACATAAAGTAAGTGTAGAACACCTTTATTGACAACTACTCACTAGTCTTGAGTTCTAACTCAAATTCTTCCTATTGCTAGGGAATTCCAGAACGAATTCTGGAAGCTACCACTGCCTCCTAGCGACGAAGAATCAGCAGACCTTCTTGAAGATACCAATGCTGATGGCGGTTTCATTTCTTGGTTCTCAAGAAAAGTAACTTTTCTAACTTTATGTTACTTCAAGTTGATCTTACTTGCCTGTAATGCTTCCACTAATGAACCAGACAATCTCCTATTAATCTTGTAGGCATATCAGGAGGTTGATATGGACACCAAAGTGAGAGAAGTAGCCAAAGGTTTTGAATACGAGCCCAAGTAATTTAAGGCTTACGACATGAATGGGTATCGCTTCCACACTGATAAACACACGCGTGAGAGGCCCAACCGAAGGTCAATAAATAGTGTAGTCTATTGTCTAGGGACAGATGGACGTTACTACTATGGAACCATCGAAGAAATTTATGAGTTGAAGTATTGTGGTTAACAAGGAGTGAAGCCCATCGTATTCAGATGCAGCTGGCTCAGTCCTGAGAAAGTGAGACGAACCCCTAGTATTGGCTTTGTCGAAGTTGAACGAGCATCGAAATATGCAGGAAATGATGTCTATATTATGGCTCAACAGGCTACACAAGTGTTTTTTCTCCCATACGCGTGCACATCTACGAAATATATCGATCTCTTGAAGTTGGATGTCGTGTACAAGGTACCCCCGCGTATCAAGGTACCTACCCCAAACAAGGACGATTACCATATAAACCCTAACATACACTACTAGGAAAAGGCCTACTAGTGGCGCACCAGTTTTACCTACTAATGGCGCACTACTGGTGCGCCACTAGTACCACGCCACTAGTATTTTTTTACTAATGGCGCACCACTGGTGCGCCATTAGTATCTGGTATACTAATGGCGCACCAGGCAGTGCGCCATTAGTATAGGACACGGTGCGCCATTAATATGCCTCTCAGGGGGCCATATTTACCCATGTGCCTAGCCATACTAATGGCGCACCGCGGGGTGATGCGCCATTAGTATCATTTGACATACTAATGGCGCACTGCGGGGTGATGTGCCATTAGTATCCTTTGGCATACTAATGGCGCACTGCGGTGTGATGCGCCATTAGTATCCTTTGGCATACTAATGGCGCACGTTGGGGTGATGCGCCATTAGTATGTATATTAGGGATTTTTTTTCTTTTCTGATTTTTGCACAGATTAGAAAATATATTATTGGACAGAATATAAGCAGCACCACACAACAACAGCAGATTCATCGAATACAATAGAAGATTAGTCTTCGAATACAATTCATCATATTAGTCTCCGAATTCAAAAGACCGAACAAAGATAGAACATTACAAGTCTCGAGACCGCGAGTAGCGAGTTTGTCTTCACATTACAAGTCAATATCGATCATCTAAACTACCATCACATAGAAGAGAGCTGCGGTCATCACGATGAGCATCATCGCAATGAAACTGGTCTTCATCCGGTTCCTCCAACGCTCCCTCCTCTCTCCCGCTAGATAGCACGCATATCTAGATTCCGCCTCTGCCCTAGTGGTGTACCCTTTGTAACTGTTACCGCTGAAACGGTGAACCTGTCTCCGACACTCCTCCCAGTCGTCGTAGACTCCGGGAACCTTACCCTTGGACACGACATACGACGACATCTCTATGCACTAGCCAAACAACAGACAATACATAAGCAATATATAAGTATGCAACAAAAGGATCGGAAGAGAAAAGCAAGACATTAATAGCACGATTCATGGTCCTACTAATAAATAGCATCGATTACATCTAAGTTGAACGACTGTCCAAACCAAAGAGACATACAAGCTCATTAAAGTTTATTTACAACAAGAGCTAATCAATGTTTCAGAACTACACATAGCATCACTACTTTCGACTCGACTCATGGGACCAGAGTGTGGATGAAGCCGCCGTCTGTCGTGATGGTCATGAAGTCGCGGGCGTTGTCAGCCTGCATTTGTAGCGTTGTGTCTATCTCGCTGTTGGACGGTTGAAATTTGAGGTAGAACTGCCCCGAGGTACGAAGGACATCTTGATGGATGATTTCTACAAACTCCGACTGGATGCGAAAGAATTCTTGTCGGATGTCCGCGTCCTGGATTGCCGCCAAGCTTGCGGCCCAATCTTTGAGATTATTTGGTAGCAGAAGGTGATTATGGTCCCGTACGATCGCCCGCATGTGATGGAGGGCGTAGTAGGAATCCTTCTGACCGCCAGGCGGCTGCTTGACACAGGGGAACGTCGTATTGTGGGTGAACACGTGCCTGCCGTACCTACGAGATGGCCTCTTAAAGGTGCCTCCAGATGCGGCGTAGCCGGGGAGAGCATCATCAAGAACTTTCTTGATATTTGTGTAGTCTATCTTGGAGTCACGGTCCGGGTCAAAATACGTGGCCATGGAATATTTCGGGCTTAAGAGGATGAGTGTGCAATGTGTGTCACTGCACAGAACACAGAATGTTAGAAAAAAAAGAACGATCGAAATCTAAGAAATCATATGTTACGGGGCGGTTAGGAGATGACTTACTCGGGAAAGTAAGGCACGAGGAAGTTATCCTTATCTGGGTTTGCCAGAATGACGCCTTCGAGGTGTGAACTCGTGACTTGCCAGTCCCCAGCGCTGCCCAAGATCTTGGCACACATGTAGAAGGGGTCGACTATCACAATGTCCGGGGTCTTGTCTCTAATGATCCGCATCTCCATACTCAGCGAGAACAGCCGAACGAAGGTGTAGTGCAGCGGATGAAGGTTAAGCATAGCAAAGATATCATCAAACCGCAGGACGATCGTACCCCCGACGGCGCTATCCACAAAGCCCTTGCCCTCTGGCACCTTGGCCACGAAAACTGGGTATGCCACATCATTCTCTCTGAGACGCCGCTTCTCCAAAGAAAGAACACTGTCATGGAGACTCCGCATAGCACCGGTTGCAGCATTGAGCATATTTGTCGGTAGCATCGGCCTACCCGCCACATGCACCCTCCTCGAGATATCCTTAGGTGAAGGTGGCCCGTCCTGAGCACGGATCGTACTCGGTGCCGGCTGGCTCGCACTGGCGCCCTTGTTAGTCTTTCGTTTCCGTCCCTTCTTCCTGATCTGCTGTAATGGGATCGAGTTCTGCTCACAGACCGCCTTCTTGAGCGTGTTGGGGCTGATAATATTTGGCACCTCAGCTATCTGAGGCTCGGTGAAGGCGGCAGCTGGAGGCGTCTCCTGAGAACTGAACGCCAGACGACGCCTGTTGCAATTGGGTTTCTCCGCCGTACCAGCTAGATCGCGGTCGTCTTTTTCAGGGTTGGGTTCTTGAGAAGGAGGCCCGCAGAACTCGTCACCGTACCCATGTTCGGCAAAGTACTTATCGACGTTGGAAAATGTACCGCCGTCGTTGTCGTCGTCGTCCGGATCCTGTGCCATATGCATGTCCGGATCCTGTGCCATAGGGATGTCGGCATGTCCGGTAGTGTTGCGGCGTTCTTGCCATGGCTTGGCACTGGCACGACTGGCGGTCTTGTCTGTGGGGTGGTGTCCCCCGCCCCCAAACGAATCTGGCTCTTCGGCCAAAGCAGGGGCCAGCTTACACAGGCGCTGAGGGTCATCACATCATCTTCGTCGGCCCCAGCGGGTCGAATCGGAGGTAACAACTCGTCGCAGCCTGGCAGCACCCGAATCAGTTCAACCCTATACAAGGTGGGTGGCATCAGATTACCGTGGAACACGCGGTTGCCCGGTTGAACGATTCTGCCCTTGGCGACATCGACCGACTCGCCGCCCACGAAGTGCAGGAGAGTGCAAGGAACATCGGTGGCGCCCTGCGAAAACATGTAGGGCGTCAGGGATGCCCAGTCAAAGGCAAGGAGATGAAGTCATCGGCCGAGAGGCTTAGTTATCCGTGATGCCGTCGAGCTCGGCTAATGTCGAGGCACCGCCAACGGCGGGCGTGCGCGTGCAACTGACGGAGGGGCCGCTTGCTGGTGAGGTGCCGGCCGGCGTACACCCAGGGTGCATTAAGGTCCAATGCCCGTGCCGGCGCCGGAGACACGAATACCGCCTCCGCCGGAGATACCAATGGCGCCGCCTGCGCGTTGTGCGAGTTGCTGGCCGTGAAGCTGGGAACCGGGGGAGGCCCCTGTTGGCCGCCCGCAATCCACGTCGTCAGCCCCTGAATCAAGGTAGGCACAATGGCGGTGAGCGTCGTTCCTAGTTGTTGTTGCACTTGCTCTTGGACAATCTCCGGAATCCGCGCCACTTGTGCCTTGAGTTCTTGAACCTCGCGCGACTGGCTTTCCGAGCTGGTCTTTTTCTCCTTTCGCCCACCAGCGGTATAGTATGAAGACCATTTTGTGGACAAGCCTTTGCTGGCCACACGACCAGCTAACAACGGCTTACTGAGCTTATCCTTGTTTTTCATTACGTTCAACGCCCTATTTAAAGGGGTGTCAAAAGGGGAGCTCTGAGACGACCCCGCGCTACTGCTTTCAGCCTCCTGCGGAAGGAATGTGAACCATTTAGAAATTTGGCTTCATTAATTAGAATGCAACCATATGGAGCTAATTACGCGGGGGTGTATTCCTTACCAGAACAAGGTCAAGCGCCCTGGTCTTCGGATCCGTGGTAAGCTCCTTTGTTACCGGGTCGTCCTTGTACCGGGCCCTGACAAAGTTCCTGGTCTGCTTGTCACGTAATTTCTCGAAGCGGGGCTGTAGGCCTTGCTCGGCAAGCTCCGCGTCCTCCTTGTCCCATATAGGCTCCGCCACTCTGTAACCGTCGGGACCGAGTTGGTGGACCCCTAAGTTCAACTCCCGCATTTCTTCCCCCCACTGACTTGATTCGGAGGTTGCGCTGCTCTCGCACTTGATCTTGAACTCCTTGTAGTCATCTTCGCTCATCAAAGGATATTTTGCCTTGATCTTCTCATAACTATCACCTTTTTCAATCATTGCCTTCACCGTGCTTCTCCATGTAGACAGGGCCGTGCTCATCCTCGTGAGGGCGGCACTGTTCACTTTATTCCCTGAGAGGCGTGTGTTTGCAAACTCAGCGGGGAACTTGTATCGTTCGTGCAGCTTCGTGAAGAGGAGGCTGCGCAAATTCCCTCGGTCCTTATGCCTTAGGTTCTCGGTGTTGATCGAGACGGTGCTCCGGAGAATGCACCCGAGCTGAACCGAGTACCCCTTGACTACATGTTTGGGCGCCGTTGGATGCCCGTCGGAGTTCACTTCAGTAAATTCCTCCTTGACGGTGCCGAGCACGTTCGGGCGCCGGTCCTTCCGTTGCCTCTTCGGTTGGCTGCCATCTGTGCGTGCGCCGCCATCATCAGTGGTGGCATCCTCGGCGGCACCATCAGTGGTGTCATCCCCGACGCCACTAGGGGTTGTGTAGTCAGGATCGGTGTCTTCCGCGGCGGCGTCCTCATAGCGGTGAGGTTCTTCCTCCATCTCCTGGGATAGCTCCCAGAATTGCTTGCCGCCCGAACCGCCGGCCTCATCGTTGTGGGCCATGTTTCGCTCTAAATAGGAAAAAAGTTTGGTCAAAAAGTTGGTTATTGTCAAGGAACAAGATCATGGTCTCATCATTTAGGGTTTGTCGACACCGAGGCATCCTAAAAGCTAAGCTTTTATCATTTAGGGTTTGTCGACGCCGAGGCACCCTAAAAGCCTAAGCGTACATCATTTAGGTTCTCATCGACACCGAGGCACCCTAAAAGCTAAGCTGGGAAGGAGAATTCTAAGTTGGGCCTAATCACTTGGCTCTATTGCCACCTATGGTTTAATGCAGCAAGAATAAAGGGGCAGTTGATCCTACTTAATTAAGTACTAAGATACCCCGGCCCATGCATTAGTCGCAAGTACCCCATATGTCCTATTTTTAGCAAAGTCATGCTAAAATTCACGGAAAATTTCAGCATGACCTTTGCTGAAAATAGGACATATGGAGTACCCGAATTTGCCGGAACGGAAGTTAATCGACATTCCGGCAAACTCAAGGGCCTCTCGGGGTACAGCAGCAGCATCACAAGTCCTAGATTATGATGATACAGCAGCAAGTTGAAAAAGCTGAAGTTCTCAGCATGAAGAATCACACAACACAGCACCTACATTATGATGATACATTTGGAGATTGCACATACAGTTTTCACATAAGCATAATTGTTCTGGAGATTGCACATACAGTTTTTGACAGCACAACACCTATGACAGCACATACAGTTTTTCACATTTGGAGATTGCACATACAGTTTTCACATAAGCATGAAGAATCACACAACACAGCACCTATGGCAGTTTTCACATACATGAAGTTCTCAGCATAAGCATAATTGTTCTGGAGATTGCACATACAGTTTTTGACAGCAAAAATTCACAAAATGCATTTTTGTCAGTAACACAAAAAACAAAAACGATCAAAAAATTTGGGTACATATTTGGATACCTCTATACAATTTGGGTACCTCTATACAAGGTGGTGTATACAAGGTGGTACATATTTGGGTACACAGAAAACAAATACAATTTGGGTCCATAAGTGTTATACATTTCTCTGAATAGTATACAAGGTGGTGTAGATCTCTAAGGAGCTGCATTAAAAGGGAAGGGCGTGCGGCAAGATGCCATCAAGCTCCCAGTAGCAATGGTCACAAGTGACAGGAGCTGTGCCTGCCACTAGAATGAGCACTTTTAATTTTTGCTTCTTCTTTTTTTGAGATAGAAGCACTTTCAGTATCAGAAACAAAGATCACACATCTTTATAAAATCAACTTTACAGGAAGTATTCATGTTAGGAAACATTAATAAGTATCTAAGTGTTTTCAGTTTGTTTTATACAAAAGACAAACAACAGCCCTTTTCTTTTGCACCGGAAGAAAATGCTAGTACTATGTGATAAGCTTTAGAAAATGGAGTACTTACAGCAACTGTGTAGGCAATCAATCCAGGCTTCTCTTGGTGATCCAAAGCAACAAAGAATAGAAGAAAAGCACCAATATACCAGGGAATTGCAGCCAAGAAGAAACCTAGTAAGAACCTTCAAAACAAAACCAACCTAAAGTCTTTAATATGGATTGATTGTGCTTTCATTTTAAATTTGCAGGTAAGAACAATGAACTTATAGAAACTCCTTAATATGAATATTATACCGATGATAAAAGAAGTGAGACAAGAAGTGTCTGCAGCCTTGAGTAGATTCCCGGGACCTGAAGGTTGTTCACCCTCCTCATATCAAATATTATGTTGTATTAGCAGCAAGTAGACAAGCCTCCATACATCAAGCCCTAGTTATCTTATGCCAGTAAATATAAAATAAACAAACTTAATAGGTGGTTTATTTTTACTCTGCTCTCACCCTTCCTATTGCGTAGTTACTGTGTTCCCAATGTCAGTGAATTTGCAGTCTTCAAAGATCAGAAAGTTGTGCTCTTCAGCAATCTTCAGAAAACAATTTAAGAATCATCAAATAAAAAACAAGCAATATAACAGTAGTTCTTGTGCTCATCCAGTAGCAACATCTTTCATACATGATCAGTAGTCATGTACCAAATTTTTATTTAAACTGAATTTGCAAATCACCAAGAGCTCTACTAGTTTCAGACTAGATTTACAGAAACTAGCTGCCTTAAGATTGATAACAACAGAACCCACTAGCTGCCTTAAGCATCTCATCAAAAAAATAATAGGAGGGATCCCTAACTACAAGTATGCTGATAACTAAAATCAAGCAGAAAACCTTGGATGGCTGCGGCGGCGGTTGCGGTCTGGCGGCAGGTGGGAGGAGACGGGGCGACAGCGGCGAGGCTTTCTGGGCTCTGGGGGAGAGGGCGAGGGGAAGCGAAGGCGAGGGAGGGGGTGGGTGGGTGCGGCGAAGGTGAGGGAGGGGTGGGTGGGGGCGGCGGAGCCCGGGAGCTAGGTCGGCGTCGGTGCAGCGTCGTGCTCGCCGGAGGTAGCCATGGTGGGAGGAGGCAAGAAAACCTAGGGGGAAGGGGGAGGGGAGGGAGAGGGGAGGAATCACCTGTGGGAGAACGGCAGGCTGCCGTAGGAGAACACCGACGTCGAGGAGGCTGCGGGCAGCGGCGCGTTGAGGAGGCAGGCGCGTCGAGGAGCGGCGCAGTGGGTCGGGGGATGGGGGAAGGGAGGGAGGGGACGTACGTGCTGGGGCGGGGCGGCGAAGGAGCGGCGGGGCGCGGGGGCGGCGGCGCGGGTGGATCTTGGCGAGGGAGAGGGACGAAGGGGAACTGGCGAGGGAGAGGGAGGAATTAGCTATAGGGGGGAAACATTCTAATGGCACACCACGAAGCGGTGCGCCATTAGAATGTTTTTTTTATATAGCAATGGCGCACCCACGATCGGTGCGCCATTAGTAAACTTTTTTTATGTAGCAATGGCGCACCAGCCAGAGATGCGCCATTAGTAAACTTTTATTATTATTATTTTTTGTTGCATGTAATAATTTTTAGAAAATGAATATGAATATGAAACAGTAATAATTTTTTATAAAAACAGTAATAATATTTATGAATATGAAAAAATCATCAAATTTATTATTTGAAAATATAATCAAATTTGTTTTTTTTGCAATTTTAGTTGCATTCATTTGTGACGGTGGAGCGGGCCGGGGAGGGTGCGGGGGGTCGGCGCGGGCGGGTGGAGCGGGGGAGGGTGGGGGGTGCTCGGCGGCGAGGGGGATCTGGCGAGGGGGGATAGCGATCGAGATGGAGGGGGATCGAGATCGAGTGTCGACCTCATGAATATTCAATATTTTTTCATATTGAATATGAAAAAATATCATCAAATTTAAAAAATATTCATGAATTCAAAAAGTGCCCATGAAATTTAAAAATATTCATGAGTTCAAAAAATATTAATAATAAACATAAATAAATATTCATGAGGACACTAGAACAGAAGAAATATCATTTCAATATGTCGAAATACAATCGAGAAATGGAGTTCTTAGCTAGCTATCTGTTCACAATCTTCTTGCCCTTATTTTTCGTAAATGGAGTTCTTCTCTTGAACGGACGTCCTTTAGGTAGGGTGGTCCTGCTTCTTCTTGTGGTGTATGCTGATACTTCATCGTCGTCGTCATGTTCCATCTTCGGGTCGCCGTACTTGTCGAAGTCTTGCTCATTGGCAACTCCATCCATTCCGATGATCTTCCTTTTGCCTCTCCTCACGACAACACGACTGGGCTTTGACGGGTCGGTAATGAAGAAGCATTGGTCCACTTGGGAAGCCAGTACCCATGGCTCATTTTTCGCGGTGACGTTCGCGCCTGCGGTCTTGGATTTGGCTTCGGGTATAACCATGGTGGTGACATACCGGTCTTCTTTTATGACGCTCTTGGCCCATCTGACACGGAACATCGGGACCTTCTCTCCAGCGTAGCTCAGCTCCCAGATCTCCTCGATCCTTCCGTAGTATCTGTCCTTGTCGTTACCGGTGTAGGATTCCATCGTTACCCCGGAGTTCTGATAACCATCGCTCTTCATGTCCTTGTCCTCGGTGTAGAATGTGTAGCCGTTGATATCGTACGCCTCATACGTCATCAGGTTGTGCTCGGCGCCCTGTGACAAGGCGAATATGAGTTGTTCTTCCGCGGAAGAATCCTCATGTAAAGGGTACGACAGAAGCTTCTGCTTGAACCAACGCGTGAAACATGAGTTGTGCTCTTTGATTATATCTCCGTCCGTCCTCTGTTGGCCTCGGTCATTGTACGTCTTCTCAATAAACGTTTTGTGCTGTACCACCCAAGGATCGACCATGTCTATGTGTTGTAGCGCGACTAGGTTTGCTCTTTCAAAGTCGGCGAGTCGACCATCGAAGTCGACATGCATTTCGCGGCGACCCTCACGGTGACCCCATCCAGCGAGCCTGCCGAGGTGCCTGTTGACGGGCAGACCAACGGGGTTCTCGATGCCTAGATAATTCGTGCAGTAGGAGATGCACTCTTCGGTCAGAAAGCCCCTGGCTATGCTTCCCTCTGGACGTGACATGTTGCGAACGTATCCTTTGATGACACCATTCATCCTTTCGAACGGCATCATGCTGTGCAGGAACGTCGGCCCGAGTTGGATGATATCCTCCACGATATGGACCAGCAGATGCACCATAACGTCGAAGAATGCGGGAGGGAAGTACATCTCAAGCTCGCATAGTATCACCACGATCTCTTCCTGTAGCCTTCTGAGTTGCCTCACGCCAACCGACTTCCGAGAGATGACGTCGAAAAAGTTGCATAGGCCAAATAGCGTTTCACGGACGTGCGCGTCCATGATCCCACGGATTGCAACTGGAAGTATCTGCGTCATCAGCACGTGACAGTCGTGAGACTTCATCCCGCTGAACTTCTGCTTCGCTAAGTCTAGGTATCTGCTTATCTTCCCCGCGTAACCGTAAGGAAGTTTTACTCCTACGAGGCAGGTGAAAAACTGATCGATCTCCTCCTGACTTAGAGTGAAGCACGCGGGAGGGAAGTCATTTCCGGTCTTCTTGGCCTTTTTGCCTTTGCGACGACTTTCCGTGTCCTGCTTCGCCTCATCATCATCATCATCATTAGCATGAAGCTCCTCCCTGATGCCCATTGATTTCAAGTCTGCCCTTGCTTTCGGCCCATCTTTGGTCCTCTCTGGCATGTTGAGCAGGGTACCAAGCAGACTCTCGCACACGTTCTTCGTGATATGCATGACATCAAGGCTGTGAGGCACACGGTGGATCTTCCAGTACGGCAAGTCCCAGAAAACAGACCTCGTTTTCCATACCTTCAGCAGTGGCTCTGGCGCCTTTCACTTCTTTCTCGGCTCTGGCGCCTTTTGCTTCTTTCCCGGCAGTGGGCAATCTTTCCAATTTTTCAACAGCTCGTCTATTTCCTCGCCGCTCCTCGTACGCGGGCGTCTTCGGGGTTCGGTTTCACCATCGAACAGATCCTTGCGTTTCCTCCACGGGTCATCGTCGCGAAGCCACCTTCGATGTCCCATGAACACGGTTTTCGAAGACCCGAGATCTCTATCTAGCTGGCGATACATTGTGTCATCCATGCACCTGACGCATCCAGAAAATCCGTGGACCACCTGCCCCGCGAGATATCCGTAACCGAGATAGTCGTGCACCGTCGTGAGCAGTGCGGCTCTCATAGGGAAATATTCTTTCTCTGCGGCGTCCCACGTATTGGCTGGCGTTTTCCACAGCGTGTCTAGCTCCTCTTTCAGCAGCCCCAGATACAGATTGATGTCGTTCCCTGGTTGTTTCGGCCCTTCAATTAGCATACTCATGTGAATGTACTTCCTCTTCATGCACAACCAGGGGGAAGGTTGTACATCCACACAAACACAGGCCAGGTGCTATGTGTGCTTCTCTGGCTGCCAAACGGATTGACTCCATCGGTGCTCGCGCCCAGCACGATGTTCCTTGGATCCTTCCCAAATTCTGGTTGTTCGAAGTTCAACGCTTGCCACTGGCTCCCATCCTTAGGGTGACTCAGCATCTTGTCTTTTTTATTTATCTCCGGATCATTTGCGTCATCTTCTCGCTTCTTCTCCTCCCTATCCGCGTGCCAACGCAGGAGCTTTGCTACCTTAGGGTCCGCGAAATACCGCTGCAGACGAGGAGTGATCGGAAAGTACCACACCACTTTTCGAGGAGCTTTCTTCCTCTTCTTGTATCGAGTGACGCCGCACACCGGACATATGGTAGACTCCGCGTGCTCGTCCCGATAAATGATGCAATTGTTCATGCACACATGGTATTTCACGTGCGGTAAATCCAGAGGACACACGATTTTCTTCGCCTCCTCGAAACTGGTCGGGCACTTGTTCCCCTTGGGAAGACGTTCGTGCCAGAATGACATGTTCTCGTCGAAGCATGCGTCGGTCATTTTGTGTTTTACCTTCATCTCCAGAGCCATGAGCGTTACTTTCAGGCGGGTATCCTCGGGCCTGCATCCTTCATACAATGGAGTAACCGCGTCTATCTCCAGTTGATCCAGCTTGGCTTTCTCTCGGGCGGCAGCTCTTGCGTTATCCGTCTGCTTGAGAAGCAGCTCTTGAATATGAGGGTCCTGCACCCAGCCCATCGATGGTCCATCGTCGTCTGCTCCGCCGGCATCTTCATCTTCATGATCATGCCCTTCGTCTGCTCCCGCATCTTCCTCATCATCATGTCCGGCATCTTCTACATGATGACTGTGTACAGCATCACCGTCGTGATCATGTCCTGGAGATTCTTCGTCTTCTCGCCCGCCCGAGCCGCGGTGGTTGTCTTGCTGCCCATCCTCATTTCTTGCCCGACCCCCATGGACGACTTCATAGTCATCTTCATCACCTTGCCACCGATAGCCATCCATGAAACCACGCAAGAGCAGGTGGTCCCGCACCTGCCCGGAATCCGGGTCCGCAATAAGGCTCTTCAGCTTGCATCTTCGACACGGACATCTTATCTCCGTCTCGTTCTTTTCAAGCATCTCGGCCTTCGCGGAGCTCAAAAACCTATTCACGATGCCTTCGGTCATCGTGCGGACCATGGTCGCCTGCGGGGTAGAGCAAAACGATATTTTAGAACCAAGAAAAAATTTGGCATGACTTTCCCTAAAAATAGGACCAAAAAGAATGCATAGTGCCAAAATTCTCGCCGAAACGGAAATGAATCAACATTCCGGCAAAATATTGGCAACTATCGCATTTCAAATACCGGTACCTGCAAACACAAACATATATGCAACACCACAAACATATGCAACACCACAAACATACATAGATCTAGCTAGGCCATAAAAAGTGCATGTGCACGTTGTTCGAGAGGGAGAACAACATAAAGATAGCTTCCCCCTTACTTACCTATCAGAAAAAGGTAATTTAACCACTTAATTTGGATGAATTTATGGTGCAAATGAGGTGAGGAGGAGGTAGCCGAGACAAGCTTGGAGTAGGAGGTGGAGAGAATGAAGTGGGGAAAGTGAGTGGGTAGGTGTGGCTGTCCAAAATATCTAGCTCGTCCCAGGTTACTAATGGCGCACCACCACTTAATGCGCCAGTAGTACTTTTGCAAAAAACACACTAATGGCGCACCAGGGAACAGTGCGCCATTACTAGTTTAAACTAGTAATGGCGCACTGTTCCCTGGTGCGCCATTAGTAGTTTTGCAAAAGAATAAAAAAAATTAGTAGTGGCGCACTATCTGGCTGGTGCGCCATTACTAGAACTAGTAATGGCGCACTGTGCCTTGGTGCGCCATTAGTATGTTTGGAAAAAAAATAAAAAAAATTGTTACTAATGGCGCACCGTGTGGCTGGTGCGCCATTAGTGTCTTTCACACTAATGGCGCACCAGCACATGGCGCGCCACTGCTATATAGCAATGGCGCACCACATGTCTGGTGCACCATTAGTGGTCATTCCATCTATAGCCCTTTTCCTAGTAGTGATACGAGGGAGAGTTCTTTCAAGAAGCAGACACTGACGAAGACGAAGATGATGCAAAGGAAGATGATGGCGTGAATCACAAACATGATGCTATGGAACATGAGGCCATGGATGACATGGAAGTAGATAATGCAGAGGACGAATACGAGGATGTTTCTGACCCTCGAGATTTGGCATTACTTATGCGATGGCACATGGGGCTAGATGAGGATGAGGGCCCCCTTGAAGACTTCGAGGATGAATGTATGAACGGGCGTGATAGCGATGATGAAAGCCCTGATCGAAATGTTGCACCTAATATTGACCCTTATTTCTAACAACTCCATGTAATCGTGTGAGAACTCTATGTATGTGTGTCACAACTCTATGTATTCGATCGTGTGTGTAACAACTATATGTATTCGTGTGTGCAACAACTCTATGTATTCGTGTGTGCAACAACTCTATGTATTTGTGTGTGTAACAACTATATGTATTATTGTGACAATTCCATTTATTCTTCATATGTGATATATTTATTGTATTTACATCAAGTTGTATCATATGTACTAACTGGTTTGTTCTTCTTCGTATCAGGTGATTGAAACATGACAGGTAGCAAGAAGATTCCAAAGGAAAGCTTTAAAAAAGTGAATGATCTGTACAATGATCAACCTGCTTGACCGGTGAAAGCGGTGGCCGCTCCTTCATCGGTTGCCACAACCGCCAAGAAGGCCAAAGGATTGGCGGGTCTAGACACCCGTCCGGCAAAACATGCGAAACAAGGTCGAGTACCACGCGGGGGAGGAGTAGGAGGCGGACAAGGAGGGGGAGTAGGTGAGGCAGGAGGAGGAGGCGGACGAGGAGGCGGACGAGGAGGGGGAGTAGGTGAGACAGGAGGAGGAGGAGGACGAGGAGGCGGACGAGGAGGGGGAGTAGGTGAGGCAGGAGGAGGAGGCGGACGAGGAGGCGGACGAGGAGGGTGAGTAGGTGAGGCAGGAGGAGGAGGCGGACGAGGAGGGGGAGTAGGTGAGGCAGGAGGAGGAGGCAGACGAGGAGGGGGAGTAGGTGAGGCAGGAGGAGGAGGCGGACGAGGAGGGGGAGTATGTGAGGCAGGAGGAGGAGTACGTAAAGCAGCCTGGAGTAGAGCACCTCTTTCTTCTCCTCGACCCTCTGATGCAGTGCTTCACCGTGCTTAGGAGGAGGAAACAGAGGATGGGGATGAGGCATGTGAGGAGGAGGACAAGGAGGATTTTGCGGAGGAGGTGGTGGAGGATGAGGAGGAGGAGGTGGTGGAGGACGACGCCGCCGAGAGGAGGCTGGTTGTTCGTCAGGTTTCTGAGGGTGGGGATGGACCCTCACGGTGACAGAGCACCACGAGGTGAGCGGTTCGCAACAGAGCGGTTCGACTATCAGCACTACTTCCGGAGGGAAAGTGTGGCTGCGTGGTCCTTCAAAGCTTCCAAGACGTCCATATGTGCATAGAGACGTGTTGATTAAACCAATGGGAGAGAAGTAAGTGGTTATCTCGACTCATCCCATATAAATTGTACCTTTTGTCATTTCCTCACATATAATATGACTTCACTCTTCGAAATGCATAAGCTTAGTAAAAGGTGGTGAGAGGCGTCTGCCACGGTCGCCGAGTGGCATCGTTGGGGGTCTTTGTAGGTTAAGTTATCCTGGACTGGTCACTTTGCCAAACGGTATCATTGAGCCAGCTTGGTCATGGGATCACTACAAACTTGCACCGGATTTCCTGGATATGCGTCAGAGGGTTTATGATAACAGATCCATGCGAGTGGTCAACGATTTCTGGGTAAGTCCTTTCAAACACCTAAATGTCAATTCCAAAAGGTTTAAATTTTCCATAGTCATGATTTAACCCTTCTCACATGTATGCATGTTTGTAGGATTTTTATACATGCGTTGAGGGTCAGAAGATTCGTGCAAATGTGGTGGTCGAGAATATTGCCAAGAAACTAGTCCACGACATGCACTATGAGGAGCGCGTCCGGTTAGTGGTCAAGTATCACGCGGACTATCTCAACCATAAGATTTCCAAACAGGAGGCTCGAGGGACGCATCTTTCACGGGACAATTACTTCAAGGCAAGTGACGATGGATGCTTTCTATTCCCTACATTACCGCAAAATTAGAATCCTTACTAAGATGTATTTGTTTAATTTACAGGTGATTCCTCGGTGCTGCGCCGACAAACGTCCGTGCTGGGAGAAGATCGTCGAATGGTGGATAGATCCAGGGTGGCAGGATGAACACAAAGTAATATCTGAACGGCGTAAGTTTATGGGGGGTCGAGGACACTGTCAAGGCAACCTCACCATCCCAGGTGTCGTCTCAAAACATGTAGGCAACCACATCCTTTTCATAATGTTCTCTTTCATTTGTGAGCATTCCCTTGATTGTTTGGATCGCTTTCTTTTGCAGAAAGAGGACACTGGCAAGGATATCACTTACTTCGAGGCATGGACCATCAAACGTACCAAAGACGACAAGGACAAGGACCCTCTCCACCCGGAGAGGGACTGGATTAGCTCTAAAGCCCGGTCAGATGGAGAGAACTACACCAAAAAATTGAAGGAGACGTACGGGCCTGATGCTGATCCTCACGTGCTACCGTTTGACCCTCTTATGGCCATTGCCGCGGCAGGCGGTAGACCGAATGGCCGGATGGCGGTTCACCACAATTCTGTCATAACCTCCTCCCTTCCGAGAGTCAACACGCTCCGTGCTATGAGTACTGGCTCTACTCCTACCGTAGAGCGTCACGTACCACATTCCGTGAGCATTATTGAGGATATTCAGGTCAGTGCTTCTTCATTGATCCTTCATGGTCCTGCATATTTGCATTTCAACATGAATGACATTTGCATTGCCATATTGTAGACTCGACTGATTGAAACAGAGAAAGAACAAGATGAAAACCGGGCCAAGCTGAAGGCACAAGATGATCTAGTGAAGTCTTTACAACATATGGTGGCCAATCTTTATTCCATGCAAGGCCAACCAGTGCCAGAGATGCCACCGACGCCAGAGTGGAACATTGTGAGTTTCGTTCAAACTATTTCTATCACCATTTTCGGCATTACCATGTGCATTCATCTCACTATTGGGTCAATCCATCACAGCTCAACCCATCACAAGGGTCGAACAATGTTCCGGTAGTTCCACCTCAAGTTGGTGGAGTTGGGGCAGCAAAGGGAATGATGCCTTCTAATGTTGATGTTATCACTCCGATTGATGGAGTTGGGGCAGCAAACGGAATGATGCCTTCTAATGTTGATGTTATCACTCCGATCTCCAAAATCGCGTGAACTTCATGTTATGTTATGTTTGAAACTGTTCCTTGTATGTTGAGAACTCTTGCATCTTGAGACTTGTAAACTTGTGGTAGTCGAGTGTCTTCACTACTATTTCACCTTTTATGCACTATTGCTTTTATGTGGAATGTTTTTCAGAATCATTGCTTCTTTTGTTCAATGATGCCTATATGTGACATTTCTATGTGTGATGAACTATATGCTGCTGCTGTATATGTTTCGCTGCAGGAAAGAAACAGAAACAGGAAAAAGGCTCCTGGGCACACCATTACTGAGGGTGGCTCTCGGTAATGACTGTGAAACTGGACCAGAATGCACCCTTTACCGAGAGGCCTCTCGGTAAACATGTACCAACCAGTAGAACCCGACACCTTTACCGAGAGGCCTCTCGGTCTGACAACTTTACCGAGAGGCCTCTCGGTAAAGGGAAAAGGATTGCCGAGGGTGGCTCTCGGCAAAGTTGGCCCTCGGCCTACTCTCGTGGTCCCACATGTCAGGAGCTGACACGTGTCAGCCACCTACTGGGTGGCTTTGCCGAGAGTGGCTCTCGGCAAAGATGGCCCTCGGCCTATTCGCCTGGTCCCACATGTCAGGAGCTGACACGTGTCAGCCACCTACTGGGTGGCTTTACCGAGAATGGCTCTCGGCAAAGTTGGCCCTCGGCCTGTTCGCCTGGTCCCACATGTCAGGAGCTGACACATGTCAGCCACCTACTGGGTGGCTTTGCCGAGAGTGGCTCTCGGCAAAGAAGGCCCTCGGCCTGTTCGCCTGGTCCCACATGTCAGGAGCTGACACATGTCAGCCACCTACTGGGTGGCTTTGCCAAGAGTGGCTCTCGGCAAAGTTTGCCCTCGGCCTGTTCGCCTGGTCCCACATGTCAGGAGCTGACACATGTCAGCCACCTACTAGGTGGCTTTACGGAGAGTGGCTCTCGGCAAAGTTGGCCCTCGGCCTGTTCGCCTGGTCCCACATGTCAGGAGCTGACACGTGTCAGCCACCTACTGGCTCTCTTTGCCGAGAGTGGCACTCGGCAAAGAAGGCCCTCGGCCTGTTCCTCTGGTCCCACGTGTCAGGAACCGCTGGCACCGTCTGCTATCCGTTAGCTACTTTATTTTGCCGAGTGATACTGTTTGGCTCTCGGCAAAGACTTTGCCGAGTGCCCGTGTTCTGGCTCTCGGCAAACTCCTGTTTGCCGAAGAGGTGTACGCCGGGTGGCTTTCGCCGAGGGTGAAACTCGGCAAAGGCTTTGCCGGCGGTTTTCGGCCCTTTGCCGAGTGTCCGTGGCACTCGGCGTAGCCCAGAATTCCAGTTGTGTTTCTTTTGCCCAGTTTATGCAAACTGCTCCACTTTTTACCCGTAAAAAATGTTTTTTTCCTGCGTTCTGATTAGCCCGCTTCTCGGCTCGACGCAAGTTCATCCAACGTGAGTCAGCCATACTTCCACGCTAGCTTTCTTCCACGCTAGCGGTTAGCTCCTTCCTGGTCACTCGCTCGTCTCAGCTCGCATGCGGTATTGGAGGAAAAAAAACGGGCACAAGGCATGGTCCAGCCCTCTCGCTCACGATCTCATTTGGACCATCCCATGGAGTCTTGATCGGGAGCACGAGAGCCACGCATCAAAGCCATCGAGGATGCGCACGGCAAGGTGGACCACGCTGTTGCAGGGGCCGCCATGCAATGGTGGCAGCGCGCGTAGCAACTAGCTGAGCTTTGGGAGCGCCTGACGGGCAGAGGTTGTCGAAGACGTGCCACCGACGAGCCGCACGGAGCCCGACTGCGGCCGAGAGCAGCACCACACGCACGTCGCCACGGCGCCCTCCAGGTACCTCGCGCCGATGGGCACTACGAGGCGCGTGACGCCGCCGTCCACCCACAACCATAACTGCGCAAGTTGTCGCCCGCGTCGGGCGACGACGGTGCTGCATCGGCTGGAGAACGACGACAACGCCACTCAGCATGCAACCTATGCGGCAAGAAGGACGGCAGAGCTGCTGCTCCCATGTCTACCGACAACTTGATCGAAAAAAAAAACATTCTAGCCAGAGCCTCGGTAACAGCACTCCAAAGACTCACCGGATTACTATCGCTGATCCACGACCACCACATGTTTCCACCACAGAAACAACTCTCTAATCCCATCAACTCTTATGGAGCCAAGTGGTTCGTAATTTAGAAGGTAAGTTCAACTGATTACATCATCGATTGTCCACTATTGCATTTTCTTCATTACTAAAAAAAATCATTGCATTTTCTTGAGTGATCCGACCAAGAGACTATCTTTCCTTCTATTAACTGTACAAATATCACTTTGAATGCCCTCACATTAATTATTTATAGTATGTTGTTAGCAGCTCAAGTGGCACATTCGCTTCCATTCAGATCTTGTACTCATTATATTATATAGGAAGTACATACGAAATTTGTTGCATGTGTTTTACATCTTGCTCATTATATTTGTTATTTTTAGCCAGGGTATGCAATGCTCTAAGTAATGATATTATTTTAACCTTCATGTGGAATCTATGATACCTACATTATGTTATCCTTTGGAAAAAGTACAATCTATAGTCTTGTTTTGGAGAAATAAAATACATTCTATTGTCTCTTGCACTTGGGAAAACACTACATGTTTGAAGGGTCACAAGGCACGAATTTGTCATTATCCTTCATATTTTGTTAATTTAATTTAAATATCATTGGTCTTATGTTCTTCTTTTCAGCAGTTTCCTGTAAAAAAGATTGTTCACATTCATCCATCCTTTGTATTTGTGCATTTGTGAAGTGATTTTGAACTTTTGTTTACTATGTTTTGCCATCCATAGTTTGGCCACCTTCAAATCAGAATCATCTCATTTGCATAATTTGACGGTAAATGTTAACGAAAACCAATGATGTTTTTACTTTGCGTCCATCCTTCCTTTCTGACAATAATTAATACAAGAATGCTTCATATGAAACACATAGGGTTTTCCCTTCAAGCTATCTAAATATAAGAACAAAATCTCGCATTGTACATTTCCACATGGTGTCCCGTGGTTGCTCATCACTTGCTCTTACCCCAACCTATATTGCATTTGATAAGGAACCTTTTGGTGCCATTTATATTACCTTATTTTGTTTCCTATTGCAATGAACTAATGACCAAGTAACCAGATGGAGTTTATTTGTTTTGTTTGACGATTTTACATTGGAGCAAACAAGTCTTTTTTTGCTAAATGCTTATTAACATGGAGCCATATAATGCGGATCAACACGTCCTCTAGACTATACCCGCCGAATCAACTGAAACTCTCATGGTATACCGTAGCAATGCGTGGGGAATTCTCTAGTTTTTAAAAGTTGATGAACCCCGAAAAGGTACACATTGGCTAGATATAAGTTTATCATAAAATGAAAAGAGAAATAAGAAAGGAAAAAGGAAACAAATAAATAAAAAATAAAAACAAAACAAATTAAAATATACCTTTACCGATCTTGGTTGTAATGAGTTCGTGAAAACCTATGCAGAATGTATAAAACTGATCATGATTAGCCGTGTCCTCGGTTACGAACAACTTTTGAGAAACTCTACTGAGAATTGTCAACTTGATCTCATCACCTCTTCTTAATTAAATTTTGACAGGTTGAACCAAGGGAGCAATTAACCAACCCAGGTGCCAGGTGTAAGATCGGGGGAATTACCTATGGAGATCGGTCATGGCAGTCGTGTGACACGGTGTCCCATTTATTCATATGTATTATGGTTAATCATGTGAAACGATTGTGCAGGCTTACTGTGTGAGACGGTATGTCCATTTATTAGAGTAGACCACCAATTAAAAGATGGATAAAACTATTTTCTACAAAGAGCCTTGAACACCACATACCCAAATGCATAACCGAGTTTGGCCTACTACCTCGTGAAGCTTGCTAATACATTCCATGTATGACCCTCATAGCTACAATGTATCTTGTTGCATGATTTCCATATCGCAGGAGAGATACAAAGTAGGTTTATGACGGTATAGTCAACTCTTGCCTATTGGTGGACGGACGACACAAGACTAGGATATTTGTCGGAGTAATGAGCCACGGGTAGGCTAACCCGAGATCCAGAACCTTTCAAGACATCGGGGCTGGCTGCGCCCCTCAAGGCACCAAGATGAAGTGCCGCCTTCTGGTGGCCGGCTGGAGGAATAGTCGGCTGCCCCTAGACGGCCGAGTCTCACAGACCGACTTGAAGACAAGCCTACTCCTAGTTGGCGGCTTCTAGAGAAGCCGACCCCTAGCAGTCGGCCCGTGGCGCCAACGAAGCCCGCGCCCTCATCAAGAAAGACAAGGCAGGGAGTGGCTACAGCGTAGCCCATCCCCCCCTCCCCCGACCCAGGGACAGGGGTGGCCACAGTGCACAGTACCGGCGGACATCTCCGCCCGGCGCGGCACTGTTGCCAGTCCGCCCCTGGCGTCAGCACAAGTAGGCGGGGCCCTGCTCCCACGACGGCCTGTCGGTACGGCCTGGGGACGACGGGTCCCACCAATCAGCGAGAGCCCGGAAGACGGCTGGAGCCCCACCAGTCGGATCTGAGGGATGTCGGCCTCCAGCAGTCGGCCGGCCCCTTCCTCGGACCCCACGCGCCATTAATCAGACGAGACGCAGAGTGGCTACAGTAATCGCCCGCCAGGTGGCAGGGGTTGTTGCCACGCTCTCCTGACCAAGCCTGCGTCATTAAATTCACGGCTACAGTGATCAGCAGCCGCCAAGACCCGAGAGCGGCGGAGACGGCCTGTCGACCCCGTACCGGACCAGTCGGCGGGGCCCACCAGGCGGCGGAGAAGCCGGCGGCAAGAGAGACTGACAGCCTGGTCCTACACCCGGCCAGATTACTATTGTACCCTTGGGGGGTAGGCCTATATAAACCCCCCAGGGCACCCATGCAAAGGGTTCCCAACCTGTTAGAACTAGACCAACCCATAGAGAAAGGAGGAAGCTAGCCTTGCCTTCTCCTACCTCTAGCATACAGCTCGAGGAGCACCATTGTATTCATTTGTTCCTTAGTGACCATGCGGAGACCCCGCACAGCAGGACTAGGGGTGTTATCTCCTAGGAGAACCCCGAATCTGGGTAAAGTGCGCCGGCGTTCGTGTCTACGCCTCATCCCGCTTCCAGGCACCGGCGACATTCTACTCGCTCCCACCATGATAAGCCATACATTGGCATATGTCGCACACAACCCCCGACATTTGGCGCCCACCGTGGGGCGAGGTGCACCATCGTCCGGAGACTTGTTCTGGACGGGAACCCTTTTCCTCCCTGGCGAGCGCAGCCAGCCCGGCACGCCAGACGGAGTCTGCGCCGACGCGCTGCATGGCGCAGAGATCACCTGCGCGGAGAGCTGCCTCGCCGACCTTGTTGGTGAGGTTCGCCTCTCTGACGAGCCCGCGTCTGATGCGGGCACCGACGGACCTGAGAGCCGCCTCGTCAGCCTCCTCGATCAGCTCCACGTCACAAACGAGCCTGCTGCGGACTTGGAATCTGTTGGCTCCACCGACCCGATGCTTGTCGACTCCGACCCTGCGTCGCTTGACGCGTTCCCCACCAACGTGGTGGCCTACGACGAGTCGCCTCCTTGCGCGGAGAGCGGCGAAAGCGTCATCACGGAGGTGCTAGTCATCGGCCACAGCGAGCACTCCGGCGGAGGTGCTCATGACCCGCTCGATGCTGCACTTCAAGACCTAACGGCGCCCATCCCAGAAGACGCCGACGCCGAGATGCTGGAAGCACGCCGCATCCAGCTCGTCGAGGGCGCCAAGAAGCTGGCCAGCATGATACGCCTATCGGAGGCCTACCAGCGCGAGATGGATCGTGCTGTGGGCGGCACGCCGGCTCCCGATGGGCCCAGCCGCCTTGGCATGGTCCGGCAGCGTGGCGTGGCCATCGCCAACCTGTTCGGGGCAGATCGCCCCGTCTATGCCACGCCTGCGAAAATATCCGAGCTGCCCAGGCGGCAGCAGAAGAGCTGGACAAGTTTGAGGGCGAAGAACGTCGCCAGATAGCGGAGCGCGTCCAGCGGCTCCTCGACGCGGCTGCCGAGCAGCACGAGGCCGGCTGCCGCACTGAGGCGCCACACCGGCAAAACGACAATCTGTATCCCCGCCGAGATCAAGGCGCGACATCCCGGACGCCGACTGGTGGCGTCCGCGGAAGAAGAGACAGGGAGCCGGCTGCCAGCCGCAGCCGGACTCGCATCACCATTGAGCGCGACCAAGACAGCCGCCCGAGAGTAGTGGAACGACGGGATGACTGTCCGCCTCCTCCCCCTCGCAAGGAAAGGCGCGTCTCCCCGCCGCCTGTTGAACACCCGACACTCGGCGACCGACTTGGCCGCCGAGAAGCAGTCGGAGAGAATGATGCCCGCCACCGGATCGACCGTCTCCACCGATCCCTGGCGCTAGAAGAGGAAGATGAGTTGGGTCCGCCTTGTTTCGGCCCCCGCATTCGAGACGAGCCCTTCCCCAAAGGGTTCACGCTCCTAAGAGACACGCCAAAATACACCGGCTCCGTGAAGCCGGAGGACTGGCTGGTCGACTACTCCACAGACGTTAGCATAGCAAACGGCAACAAGCGCGTTGCTGTGAAGTACGTTCCGCTCATGCTCCAAGGCATGGCCCGGACATGGCTGAACAGCCTGAAGCCCGCAGCATCAACAGCTGGGTCGACTTCACCGAAGCCTTCATCCGCAACTTCACCAGCATGTACAAGCGGCCGCCCAAACCTCGCCAGCTCTCCTTGTGCGTACAAGGCCCCAACGAGTCGACTCGCGACTACCACACGTGCTGGGCCGAGCTTCGCAACTCTTGCGAGGGCGTGCACGAGGTGCAGGCCATCGAATACTTCACCGCTGGGTGCCGAGAGGGCACCCTCCTCAAGCACCGACTCCTCTGCGACGAGCCGACGATCCTCGATGAGCTACTGATCATGGCAGACGAATACGCCACGGCCGACTCCTCCATGAAGGCAGAGATCCAAGTTGATGCGTCTGGCAAAGTGGCCCCTCAAGCTCCTCGAATCCCGGCTGGCGACACCAGTCGGCGCCAGCAACCAAGCGACAACAAGCGCAAGGCCATGCAGCCGGCTTCCGCAAGCCGGCAGGTGGCGACAGTCGAAGACCAGCAGCCGGAAGGGCAGCCTCCATCCAAGCGCCAGAAGGGCGACAAGCCCAATTGGCTGCCTGCTTTCTCGTATGAGCAGACTCTCGACGCACCCTGCAAGTTCCACAGTGGTGCGAAGCCGTCCAACCATACCACTCGGAAATGCCATTGGCTCACCAGGATCGCCAAGGGAGACGGCCTTCTGCCTCCTCCGCCTGCTGGGCAGCCGCCTCCTCCTCCCCCCAGCAGCCGGCGGTTCGACCAGTCAGAGCCATACAAGACGAGTACCCTGAAGAGCACGGAGCTTATGTCGTGTTCACCAGTGTGGCCGACGATAAGCACAGCAGACGGCAACGACAGCAAGAAGTAAATGCAGTAGCATCAGAGACCGCCGAGTTCATGCATTGGTCCGAGAAGCCCATCAGCTGGAGCAGAGCCGACCACCCGGAAGTGATGCCCAATCCCGGCTCCTACGCCTTGGTTCTGGATGCCACCTTTTCCACTGATAGGCGAGCTGCTCGGTTTTCCGGAGTTCTAATAGATGGCGGCAGCACCATCAACATCCTGTACAAAGATACCATGGAGAAGTTAGGAATCAAACAAAGGCAGCTTCAGTCCAGCCGGACTGTATTCCATGGCATAGTTCCTGGCCTTTCCTGCTCACCAATCGGCAAGATCCAGATAGACGTCCTCTTTGGAGACAAGGATCACTTCCGCCGAGAGCCAGTCTGGTTTGAGGTGGTGGACCTCGAGAGCCCATACCATGCACTACTTGGCCGGCCTGCTCTGGCCAAGTTCATGGCGGTCCCCCACTATGCTTACCTCAAGATGAAGATGCCGAGTTCCAAGGGAATTCTGACCATAGCAGGAGATTACAAGAAGTCGTCCGCCTGCGCAGCAGATAGCAGTCGGCTGGCCGAGTCCCTTGTGATCGCGGCCGAGAAGCGGCTCCTTGACCGAGTTGTGGCGATGGCAGGCAAGCAGCCGGAGATGTCACCCAACCCCAAGGAGTCGGAAGCCGAGGGCTCATTCAAGCCGGCCAAAGAGACAAAGAAGATACCCTTGGACCCGGAGCACCCGGAGAGGTACGCTGTCATAGGTGCAAACCTCGACAGCAAATAGGAAGGCGAGCTCGTCGATTTCCTCCGTGAGAATCGGGACATCTTTGCATGGTCACCTAAAGACATGCCGGGTGTTCCGACGGATTTCGCCGAGCACAAGTTACATGTCCGGTCTGATGCCAAGCCAGTCAGGCAGCCCTTGCGCCGCCTGTCAGAAGAGAAGAGAAGAGTCGTTGGAGAAGAGATAGCCCGGCTGCTGGCAGCCGGCTTCATCATGGAAGTGTTCTTTCCAGAGTGGCTGGCCAACCCAGTCCTTGTGCTGAAGAAAAACAAGCAGTGGCGCATGTGTATTGATTACACCAGCCTCAACAAAGCCTGCCCCCAAAGACCCGTTTGCTTTGCCGAGAAATGACCAAGTGGTAGACTCCACAGCCGGATGCGAGCTGTTGAGTTTCTTGGATGCATACTCAGGGTATCACCAGATCAAGCTAAACCCGGCCGACAGACTGAAGACCGCCTTCATCACACCATTTGGAGCCTTCTGCTACTTGACTATGACGTTCGGCTTGAGGAATGTCGGCGCCACGTTTCAACGTTGCGTGCAGAAGTGCCTCCTCAAACAAGTTGGCAGGAATGCCCACGTTTATGTGGACGATGTTGTGGTGAAGACGGAGAAGCGTGGAACGCTGCTAGAAGACCTCAAGGAGACCTTTGAGAACTTGCGCCGATTTCAAATCAAGCTCAACCCGGAGAAATGCGTCTTTGGAGTACCAGCCGGCCAGCTTCTTGGATTCCTGGTCTCAGAGCGCGGCATAGAGTGCAACCCCGTGAAGATCAAGGCCATCGAGAGGATGGAAGTACCCACCCGACTGCTGGATGTGCAGAAGTTCACCGGCTGTTTGGCGTCCATCAGCCGTTTCATCAGTCGGCTGGGAGAGAAGGCTCTTCCCCTGTACCAGCTCATGAAGAAGACCACTTTTTTCGAGTGGAACGACAAGGCGGATGAAGCTTTTCTCCAGCTCAAAAAGATGTTGACTACTCCACCTGTCCTGGCGGCTCCGACTCCTAAGGAGCCCATGCTCCTCTACATCGCCGCCACCAGCCGAGTGGTCAGCACAGTCATAGTGGTAGAGCGCAAGGAGGAAGGCAAGGCACTACCAGTCCAGAGACCGGTGTATTACCTGAGTGAAGTGCTGTCAGCTTCCAAGCAAAACTACCCCCACTACCAGTAGATGTGCTACGGCGTGCACTTTGCCGCCAAGAAATTGAAGCCGTATTTTCAAGAGCACCCCATCACTATGGTCTGCACAGCTCCGCTGGCCGAGATCATTGGAAGCCGGGATGCTTCAGGCCGAGTGGCCAAATGGGCCCTCGATTTGGCCCCCTACACCATCTACTACCAGCCTCGCACCGCCATCAAGTCACAAGCGCTGGCCGACTTCCTCGTCGACTGGGCCGAGATTCAGTACCTGCCGCCAGCGCCCGACTCCACCCATTGGCGGATGCATTTTGATGGTTCCAAATGCGCACCGGTTTGGGAGCCGGCATCGTCCTCACCTCTCCCAAAGGCGACAAGCTCAGATATGTGCTGCAAATCCATTTTGCCGCCTCCAACAACGTCGCGGAATATGAGGCACTCATTCATGGGCTCGGGCTTGCCAAAGAGCTCGGCATTCGCCGGATCCTGTGCTATGGTGACTCTAACTTGGTGGTCCAGCAGTCGTCAGGCGACTAGGACGCCAAAGATGCAAACATGGCGAGCTACCGCTTCCTCGTACGGCAACTCAGTGGATATTTTGAAGGGTGCGAATTTCTCCATGTGCCAAGAAATGACAATGAGCAAGCAGATGCCTTGGCACGAATCGGCTCCACCCGTCAAGCAATACCGACCGGCGTCGCCCTACAACGCCTCCTCAAGCCGTCTGTCAAGCCATCGCCAGAGTCAGATTCTATCTTCGTGCCAGCTCCTCCTGAAGCAGTCGGATCCGACTTGAGAGCTCCAGCAGCCGGCACGGGAATTCCGGCAGGCGGCCCGGGGGCCGCGGCAGTCGCACCCGGCCCGGGGACTTCACAACCCGGCCCGGGGACTGCAGCGACCAGCCCGGGGACTTCAAAGCCCGGCCCGGGGACTCCGGTAGTTGGCCCGGGGACTTCATCGACACAGCAAGCGGCAGCCGACTCCAACCCGCCGCCTCCCGGCCCAACCGCCCTTGTACAAGTAGCAGTCCTAGCAGTCGAAGAAATCGCAGCACCTTCATGGGCCCAGCCCATCCTCAACTTCCTGGTGCACAAAGAGCTGCCGAGTGATGAGATCTCGGCCCGGCAAATGCAACGCCAGGCAGTAGCATAAACCATAGTCAACAGAGAGCTGGTGAGGCGCAGTATCACTGGTGTCTACCAGCGCTGCGTGGAGACGGAGCAAGGCCAAGCAATCCTCAAAGACATCCATCAAGGCGAATGTGGCCACCATGCGGCTTCAAGAGCACTTGTCGCCAAAGCTTTTCGCCATGGTTTTTTCTAGCCGACTGCTCTAGAAGATGCCAAAGACATGGTCCAGAAATGCAAAGGGTGCCAGAAGTTCCGTTCCAAGCCACATCAGCCGGCTTCTGCACTCAAGACTATTCCCATTGCCTGGCCCTTTGCTGTCTGGGGCCTGGACATGGTGGGACCATTCAAAACAGCGCGAGGTGGCATGACTCATCTGCTTGTCGCGGTGGACAAGTTCACCAAGTGGATAGAAGCAAAACCAATCAAGAAGCTGAATGGTCCGACTGCTGTGACTTTCATCTCCGACATCACCATCCGGTATGGCATACCACACAGCATCATCACCGACAATGGCACGAACTTTGCCAAAGGCGCCTTGGCCCGTTTCTGCGCGACGCAGGGCATCCGATTGGACCTAGCGTCCGTTGCCCATCCACAGTCAAACGGCAAAGTAAAGCGAGCAAACGGCCTCGTCTTGTCCGGCATCAAGCCCCGACTGGTCGAGCCTCTGGAGCGTTCGGCCGGCTGCTGGCTCGACGAGCTGCCAGCTGTCCTCTGGAGCCTGCGCACAACTCCGAACAAGTCAACCGGCTTCACGCCTTTCTTCCTCGTCTACGGTGCCGAAGCCGTCATCCCAACGGACATAGAATTCGACTCCCCTCGAGTCACCATGTACACCGAAGAAGAGGCAGAAGAAGCACGTCAAGACGACGTCGATCTGCTGGAGGAGGGCCGGCTGTTGGCACTCAGCCGGTCCAGCATCTACCAGCAGAGCCTGCGCCGATACTACAATCGGAAGGTCAAGCCAAGATCTTTCCAAGAGGGAGACCTTGTGCTCTGGCTGATCCAGCGAATAGCCGGCCAGCACAAGCTTTCAACGCCTTGGGAAGGCCCCTTCATCATCAGCAAAGTGTTAGGCAACGACTCCTACTACCTGATCGACGCTCAGAAGCCTCGAGCGCGCAAGAGGGACGACTCCGGCAAGGAGACGGAGCGGCCATGGAATGCAAATCTACTCCGAAGATTTTTACAGTTAATGTAGTATGTACCACGCTACCTTTTGTATTAAAGTACGAAGACTCCGGGTCCCCCGAGAAGAGCTCGGGGACTGCCTTCTTTTATCTGTATGATAAGAATTATGCCTATGAATATGTCATTTTCTTTATGCCGCTTGGTACCGGGTCCGACTAGTCGGCCCGGGGACATGACACCTTGTACTATGAAATGCTTCCTGCAGCCGGACAAGTAATGTGTTGGCACTTAAGACGTCTCCTGCCAGAAGCCACAGCTCGCAGAGCGACTGTCTGGTGGGCAGGAGCAAGGTAGAAAGGGTGCCCACGTGAAAAATGGCTAGGGGCACAAATCATGTGCATAGTTTAAGCCGGCTTCCCGCCTTCTATAACCGGCTGTTGAGCAACCGGTCGGCCGGCTTCTACTTAACTTGCTAAAAAACTCTAAAAACGGCTAAGTACTTGCCTTCCCGGAAGTAGCTAAGTACTTGACCCAGCCACAGTCCATAGACCGGCTGTTCGGCTGGCAAGACGGCAACCAAGGGAAGACGGCAAAGGAAAGAAGCCAAAGAGCAGCAAGCAAGAAAAGATAGAACTCAGAAAAATATTTTACATAGCAAAGGCCCTAGGCCGATATTCAACAGAAGTTTGAGATACACCCCGCGGGTGGAATTGTGCAAAATTAACAAGTTCGTCGAGACTGATAGACAGGTAAAACAAAAGATAAACTGGCAGCCTAGGGAGCGGCAGACGGGTTCGGTGGATCGGAGGAGTCGGCGGCGCCAGTTGGTGGAGCGGCTGGCTGGTCAGTCTCCGCTTGGTCGCCTCCAGTGGTAGCCGGCTCGGTTGGGCGTGCCTCGTTGCTGGAGGCGTGGTCGAGCTGAGGCTGGCAGTCCGCTTCGACCTCTGGCGCCTCCTCTTCGCCTTCCTCCTCCGCCTCGCCTTCTTCCTCGCCGCTGGAGTCGATCACCTCCGCCGAGTCCTCGCCGTCTTCCGGGTTCAGCCCGAACCATTCTGGTGGCGCCTCGGCGCCGTTCTCAACCCGCTGCGGGACGAAGATGCTGGTGTCGGTGTACTCGGTGATTGACGCCACACGCTTGACGAGGTCATCTTCCACGACCGCCAACTCCTCCTGAGCTTCCAGCCGGAACGTGGCTAGCTGGGCTAGACTCAGCCCAGGGTAACACGCCTTGATGAATTCCAAGGCCCGGCGCGCTCCAGCCCGGGCTGAGGAGCCCTTCCAGGCCTCAAGACGGCCGGCCGCCACCTCCAGCCAGTCGGCAGTCCGACTAGGAGTGCGCGGTGCCGGCATGTCCGGCCACAGGGCGACGATTGCCTGGGCGCTGACACACTGAAGCCGGCGCAGCATCCGCGGAGCTGGCCAAAGACGGGCCTCGATGCTCAGGATCTGCTCGCTAAGGGTTCGGGGGGCGTCGGCGGCGATCTGTGCGCCGTCGGCCCTCCGTCCTTCACGATCGGCTTCAATGGCCTGATTGGCGGCGTCCGAGTGACCAGGGAAGAAGTCTGCCAAGATAGAAAACAAAGAGCCAAAGTTAGAGACGAGAAGCCGGCACGGCCAACAGCCGGCAGCTCAAAGAAGGAAAAAGAGGGAAGCTCACCATCGACTATGTCCTCGATCTCGTGAAAGCCGGAAGTCAGCATCACTTCCTGGTCGGTCCAGGCGGAGCGTTCGATGGCAAACTCAGCAAGGAGGATGGTCTCCTTGTCCTCTGTGTCCTTCTGGGCTTTCTTGAGGAGCTCCTTCTGTTGCGCCAGTTGCGCCACAAGCCGGTCGCGCTCTTCAGCCAGCTTGCTGCGCTCCTCCTCCTTAGCGCGCAGCACGGTGTTGGCTTCACCCAGCTGGTGCTGCAAGGTGGCGTTGGCCTCTGCGCAAGAAAAGAAGAAAGGAAGGCGTCAATTGCCAACAAACAAGAACATTCGCCGGGGAGATCCGGCCCGACTGCTCAGCAGTCGGCCCGAATCTCGGGGACTACAGCCCGCGGGTGCGCCAGCGCGCCCCCGCGGAGAAAGGAGTCATCAAAAGAAAGAAGAATAGTCGCCGAGGAGATCCGGCCCGACTGCTCAGCAGTCGGCCCGAATCTCGGGGACTACAGCCCGCGGGTGCGCCAGCGCGCCCCCGTGGAAAGGGAAGAAGACTTACTCCGGCTCTCTGTCAAGTCGGCAGCACGTTGATCCAACTCCAGGACCTTGGATTTGAAGGCGGCAGCACGAAGGTTATGATAATCTTGCAGCAAGGATATCAGCACTTAGAGCCTGCTAATTAAAGTTCCGAGCCGCCTGCTCAGCAGCCGGCCCGGAACTCGGGGACTACACCCAGTGGGTGCGCTGGCGCGCTGGCACGAAGCAATACAAGAGTTAAAAACGAAAAAGCAAGAAGCATACCCGAATGGCCTCTCGCGATGCCAGATACGCCTGTGTTGCAGTCCTTGATGGCGTCGGCTTCAGCGCGGAGTTTGGTTTGAACATCCAGCATCGCCTTGTTTGGAGGGCCCATCCCGCCGACCCGCACCCACCCAGTGGGCGCGGCGCTGGTCGCCTTGGTGTCCGGTATCGAGGAGCTCGCGGCGCCAGTCTCTAGCGGGCATGGCGCCGAGGCCGCCTTCGCAAGTCGGCGACGCGTCGATGTGCTGACCTCAAGAGTCAGGCCCGTCGCCACCTCGTTTGCAGTTGGCGGCACCGGCGGGTCCGCCGGCTGCTCGCCTTGCGCGCTCCCGGATGGCGGCGGTGGAGGCACAATCACGTCCAGCATAGCGACATCGCCGTCGTCCCTCTTCATGACTGGGTGCTCGTCGCCGGCCTCCCCAGTCTGCACCACGAACTCCGGAGGTGGCAGCGCGGAGTTCAGGGGAGTGATGAAAATCGCCGACTGGCGGTGTGCAGCTTCTTCAGCCAGTTTCTTCAGGGCGGCGGCCTCCGCCTTCTCTAGGCGGGAGGCTTCCGCCTCGCGCGCTTCCCGCGCGTTTCGCTCCCTCGCCTCCCGGAGGTCGGCGGCCAGATCGATCCGCCGACCCCACGATGGAGGCGGCGGCCGATTTCTCGAGAGAGAGTGGAGCCCTAGATCAAGGGAAACAAAGTAAAGACACTCAGACAAAACCAACAAGGAAAAAATGAAGGCGCAAGAGGAAGGTAGTACTTATGCGGAAACCAGCTGCGGCTTCTTCACCTCCTTGTGGAAGCGGATGGCCTTTGCGGCCGCCTCGTCCTGCTTGGTCACTGCGGCCGAGCCCTTGGGTTTCTTCGGCCGGCTGCTGAACAAGCTCGGCGCGTCCCTGTGCTTCTTCGCGCCGCCTTGGGCATCCGATGCGGCAGAAGAACTCGCGCCCGGCTGGCCGGCTCCTGGCTGGTGGCGCAGGGCGACTTCCCCCACGTCGTCATCAGGCCAGTCCTCGAGGCTGGCTCCGAGCCTCGAGCCGCCTGCTTTGCCGCCTCCTCCCTCGGCGTCGTCCTCCAAGGCCGCCGCCCCCAAGTCAGGGTCGTCGACATTGCTCTCCGCCCGGTCGGGGAGGAATTGGCGCTCCGGCCCCGCGGCGCCGGCTGCCGGCTGGAGGAGTGGGGTTCTGTTCAAAGGCCGATTCGTCAGGCTGGACAAGACGAACTCGGCAACAAAGAGACAGAGAAAAAGACAGATGACTTACCATAGGCGGGGGGTTGGCGCGTGAGTACGGCTCCTTGCCAAACCGCCACTCCTCCGTGAGCTCGCAGTTCGCAAGATAGTTCACCATGACAGCTGCCTCTGAGTGAGGCATCTCCTTGGTGCACAGCCGGCTTGGGTCCCGGTGCCCGCTCATATGGCAGATCATGTGAGGGCGGCTCTGGAGCGGGAGCACTCAGCGCGCCACGAAGGCGGACAGCAAATCAGGCCCGGTCAAGCCCTCCGTCTGCGTCAACACTTGGAGCCGCGCGATGGCGGCGGCTCCAGAATGCGACAGCGTCCTGGTCCGGTACGACCAGTTGGGCCGCCTCCCAGCTGGTGGGCCGGCTTCGTAAGCCGGCAAGTTGACCCAGTCGCCCTCCATGAAGACGCTCTTCACGTAGAAGTACGACCGCTCTTCACCGACTTGATCAGCGTGATGGGAGGAAACGGATTGTCGGCCGCCGACCTCCGCACCGTGATGAACGCGCCGCATTGGGCCGGCACGCTCGCGACGAGGGTGCCGAGCTTGATGTAGAAGAACTCCCCCCAAAGCTCAATGGTGGGGAGGACGCCGAGGAAGCCTTCGCACAAGGTGACGAAGGCGGACAGCAGCACCACCGTGTTCGGCGTGAGGTGGTGCGGCTGGAGACTGTAGAACTCGACGAAGGACCGGAACAAGCTGCTCACCGGCAAGCCAAGGTCGCGCAGGCAGTGCGAGCGGAAGACGACCCGCTCGCCCTCCTCCGACGCCGGCGAGATCTCCCCCCTCGGCGCGAGGCGGACCCTCACGTAATCCTTGCCGGGCAGCCGCCGTGTCTGGCGGACGAAATCAACGTGGTCGTCGTGAACTTCGGAGCCGTCCCATGCTCCGGAGCGCGCCGTGGGGGCGTGGGTTGGAAGATGAGCTCATCGGAAACGAACCACCGCAGCGCTCAGGCGTTGCTTGGAGCCGCAGCGGCGAGAGGAAGAAGAAGGAGGAAAGAATTGGGAGGAGGGACGCGCGTGCTCCGCCGCTCCCCCCTCCTCCCCCTACTTATAGGCCTATGGGCTGCGAAGCCGAGGGGGCGGTCGTGGGATTTACTGTGCCCACGACCCCACACACCCACATTTATCGCGCGAGTTACTGCACGCAGTAACTCCGCGGGAAACTCAACCGCCCACCTCAGCCACAGCGGATCCGCTCGTGTGCCGAGGCGTGGTAGTGGCGGGCCCCACCAGCAGGCATGTCCCATCACGAGCGTGGGTTGGCAGACTGGCCCGGCCGCTCGCCGCCACGTGACAAGCCCATAACGGGCGGCGGCCTGGAGGCTTAGGTAGCACGCTACTTGGTTCCCGCCGATGCGTTCGAAGTTTGGATAAGTCAGATTGGGCGAGTCCGACTCCTACCAGTCGGCCCGGGAGAAGCTGGACGAGGCTCCACCTCAAGCACTCGGAGAAAGAAACTGCTGAGGCTCCTCGGCTGCTCAGCCACGGCACCTCACCAGCTTCGGGGACTACTGTCGGAGTAATGAGTCACGGGTAGGCTAACCCGAGGCCCAGAACCTTTCAAAACATCGGGGCTGGTTGCGCCCCTCAAGGCACCAAGATGAAGTGCCGCCTTCTGGTGGCCAGCTGGAGGAATAGCCGGCTGCCCGTAGACGGCCAAGTCTCAGAGACCGACTTGAAGACAAGCCGACTCCTAGTTGGCGGCTTCTAGAGAAGCCGGCCCCTAGCAGTCGGCCCGTGGCGCCAACGAAGCCCGCGCCCTCATGAAGAAAGACAAGGCAGGGAGTGGCTACAGCGTAGCCCATCCCCCCCCCCCCCCGACCCAGGGACAGGCGTGGCCACAGTGCACAGTACTGGCGGAGATCTCCGCCTGGCGCGGCACTGTTGCCACTCCGCCCCTGGCGTCAGCACAAGTAGGCGGGGCCCTGCTCCCACGATGGCCTGTCGGTACGGCCCGGGGACGACGGGTCCCACCAATCAGCGAGAGCCCGGAAGACGGTTGGAGCCCCACCAGTCGGATCCGAGGGAGGTTGGCCTCCAGCAGTCGGCCGGCCCCTTCCCCGGACCCCACGCGCCATTAACCAGATGAGACGCAGAGTGGCTACAGTAATCGCCCGCCAGGCGGCAGGGGCTGTAGCCACTCTCTCCTGACCAAGCCTGCGTCATTAACATCACGGCTAGAGTGATCAGCAGCCGACAAGACCCGAGAGCGGCGGAGATGGCCTTTCGACCCCGTACCGGACCAGTCAGCGGGGCCCACCAGGCGGCGGGCCCCAGCAGTCGGCGAAGAAGCCGGCGGCAAGAGAGACTGACAGCCGAGTCCTTCACCCGGCCAGATTACTATTGTACCCCTGGGGGTTGGCCTATATAAACCCCCGAGGGCACCCATGCAAAGGGTTCCCAACCTGTTAGAACTAGACCAACCCATAGAGAAAGGAGGAAGCTAGCCTTGCCTTCTCCTACCTCTAGCATACATCGCGAGCAGCACCATTGTATTCACTTGTGCCTTAGTGACCATGCGGAGACCCCGCAGAGCAGGACTAGGGGTGTGATCTCCTAGGAGAGCCCCGAACCTGGGTAAAGTGCGCCGGCGTTCGTGTCTACGCCTCATCCCGCTTCCAGGCACCGGCGACGTTCTACTCGCTCCCACCATGATAAGCCATCAATTGGCATATGTCACACCCAACCCCCGACAATATTATATCCAATGCATGCTTGTATTGCAAGCTAGCACATGATCTAAGCACGTGTCTATTGTAAAACACTAGAACTGCAATGTAATACTATGATATGTGATATAGTCTTGGTATTTAATCGTCAATTGTGTGTGTCAGCTATTGATCCCGGGACTGACACAGAAAGCGTAAAGATCCGGGACCCCTCTCGGGACCGCGTGGTGAGACTTACAGATTAAGTAAAGGAAGAGGAGAGTTTTGCATACCTAGGAATGACGATATTGCATCATTACCGAGGGAGCCTGGGTAATGTAACAACAGATCATTGCGTGAGTTTGGCAATCGAGAAGTTGGTTAGCTGTCGATGATTGCGAAGGCTCATAGCATTCATGGGTGATGTAAAGGTAAGAAGAGGGGCTATGTAGAGGCCGAAAACAGCAGAGGAATTTCTGGCTAGGAGTTTAGATGATTACACTATAGAGAAATTACTTTTTTTCTCACATAGAGGAGGTTGAATCAGGATAGATGAAGGAGCAGCTAGAAAGAACGAAGGGTTATGGGTAAAATTAATCTTAGGGTATTGGAGGGTATTTTTTGGGACTCTCGTGTCAATAAACCATTTGGGAGATCCATCAACTTTAATTTCCTAATTAGATTTAACTAATTTTTAAAGAATGAAATGACTGTAGGAGAGATTCCTATAGTCATTTTTTGTAAAAAGAGAATGTGCCACATGTTATAGTATTTACACCAAGATGTTTCAAAGTGAAGTAGGGAGCTATGGGAGGCCTTGTACCAAGGAAGAAACGAAATCAGTCAGCCTAGGCCTGGATCTATGCCTAAGAAGTCTGAAATCCTCCTTAAACCTCTTTAGCTAGTATGTATGGAGTATGGGATCCTCTAAAATAAAATTTTGTTCTGCTCCATTATCCAAATCGACCATGCCATGACAACGAAGGTTTCCATGAACATGGGTTGGGCCTAGTCTCTCTAAGCATTCGATAACCATTCAAACATGTTGATCCCCGCACTCCAAGATATATTGTGTAACCCGATAGTTTTGGAGAACGGCAAGTGAAGAAGACATATTTTGTGAAAGAAGGTAAGAATAAGCTAGACATGTTCAAGCGTATCCTCCCAGTGCTGCTGACATATAATAAAATCGCCAGGACGTTGAGTGTCGGGGGCCACCACATAGTGCGTATGGCACACCATGTTCTTTGTGTTCAGCATGTGTGACAGAAGTAGCCAAGCGAACACCATCAAGTTCATCGTGAATTTAGACTCCCAAATCCATTTCAAAAATTTGTCGGTCACCACATCCCTGAGGTAAAACTGATAGAATTTCGCCGAGGTGTATTTGTGTCACCAATCGTAGGTCTAGACATATCTATTCGACATGTCAACCTGATAATTCATAGCAATGGCCTGCAACTATGAGGCCTCTTCATGCGCTTGGACTAACAGTGGAATGAAAGCCATCACGCAAAGAATCAAACTAGAGGAAATCTCTAACCATGATGTCTTCGGTTGAAGCATATGAGAATGCTCGCGGGTGGATTTCTGCTAGGATTTGACCGCACCAAAGATCTTTACCGAAGAGAGTTGACATCTCATCACCAATGATAACAGAATAATTCCCCAATAGATAGGAATGAGGTGCAATATCTCTCCACGCTAGAATGACCCGCATGTCCCAGATGCGTGAGGGACGGAGCTAGTGTAGTATGTGGACCAGACAAGCTCTACCCATGGCACGTCGTGGTGATTGTAGAACTTGTCAAGAAACTTCATTAGGAAGGCAATATTGGAAGTATTGGTATCAAAAATTCTGAACCTCCCTTTTATTTTAGGTTTGCATACCATTTACCAGGAGGCTAGCGAGTTAGAAGTCTCACCTTTCTCATTTTTCTTCCACCAAAGACAAAGCCTGCACAGTTTACCTAGGTGTGCCAAGATCTTAGGTAGGATTCTGATCGAGCACATAACATAAACCGCAATTGATGTCATCACACAGTCGACCAACGCCATTTTAGCTCCATAAGAGGCAATGTAGAGAGTAGAGGAGAGCTTTGGTTCCACTTTGCCAATCAGAGGCATTAGATCATTCACAGTGGATTTGGTGGTGCCCATCGGCAACCCAAGGTATCTGAATGGTATGGTCCCTATCACGCACAAAAAGATCTCCGCCATTTCTTAAAATTCATGTTGATCAAGGTTGATAGGAACTAGTGTTGATTTCTGGAAGTTTATCCTCAACCCAACCGAGTCTGCATAATCCAGCAAAATCTGCGTCATGCACATGGTTAACTTCCTATGGGGCCGCACTATGATGGTGTCATCCGCATATTGTATTACCGGGATTTTTTTGTTTGCCAACATGAGGAATAGTTCATTTGATCATATCCCGGTTTGTCGCATCATTGGAGTTTAACTAATGGTTGGATGTTTTAGATTTTTGTGGGATTTTCTAGCATATTGTTTAATTTTTTCTGGTTACCCATTAAGTACTTCTAGCTAGCATATAATAGATTCACACCTTTGTGAAATGACATTTTGTGATGAAATGGCACTTTTGTATGAAATAGCACTCTGTTTCGCACTTTGTGTGAAATGATATTGTGTGGACTTCTGTATGAGATGGAATTTTTGTTAGTAGCCATCTAAATTGAATAGCATATTTAACTGGTACAAATTACATAGTAATAGAGGCTAATTTGGTGATCAAAACAGCAAAGCACCTCCCTTCAAATTTCAAATAGATGATGAGTGGGAGACAAAGGTTGGCAGTGGAGCATAGATGTTACTCGCGCTAGTAAAGTTAGTAGGGGAGGGAGAAAGACGGGGTACAATTTATTTCTCGAATTCACAATTGGAATGAAAAATCATTATGCAGGATAGACCCGAAAGCAAATGGACACCAATGATAGCAAATGGACCCGAAAGCAAATGGCCTCTATTTTAGTCTTTGTTTGACCTATCTTTCCACACTAAAAGAACACAATAGGGTTTGAAATTATTTGCGTGTACTAAATTTTGTAATTATGAACTATTGATGGAATATTATTCATGTTTGCTATATATGATGAATTGATAGACTTAATTTTTCAGTACATATTTCATGTTCCGAAAAATGCAAGTACAATTTTTTTTGAACTTTGTACCAGGCCGACCAGTGCAAATGCACATGTTGACGAATGGTAAAAAATATATTAAATCATACTATAAAAATCAAATCTTACGGTAATCTTACCATCGTCTCTAGTGGGATAAAGATTAGATGCAAAGTGATCCGATCTAATACCCAGCAGAAACCATACAACACTACAAAAGTGCAGTTGAAAATGAAAGTGGGAACTAGATCAATCCAGGTAGAACATACATAAAACACTCATTCGCAATGTGTTATAGAGAATTCTAATGCATGTTTTCTAAAGGAAGAGTTCTCTGAAAGAGCCTCCAAGCAAAAGATTTCCAGAGTATTCATGGTACCATCTTGTTTTCAAGCCTCGTGAATTATGGTCTTCTCCTCAGTAGAAAATAGATTGCGTTGATGCTTGTGAACTAAGCTATGACCAACATTAGTTATAGGGATTTGAATAAATTCATTCTTGAAGACTCACCAAAGTGATATGAAAATTTATGGGTTTATAACTATACAACCACATATGTGTATTAAGGACAAAAGTGTTGATGTATGATTTGGCCTGAATAAGTTTAAACACTTACATTTTTAATTGGATTATGAGTTTTTTGATCTTAGGCAAGGGTTGCAACCCCAATACCTCTAGGCCTCTGTCCGCCCCTATTTATGTTCCTTTTCAAGACTCACACAATTTCTTGATGAAGTGGGGGGCCAAATAAAACATGATCTTAGTCATAGAAATATTTCCTGAATACTTCTAACTTAGAATAAGTTAAATATGTTTGTATATTTGACCATTTTCTTGTTGGTTTGTTTTCATTTGCCTTGTTTTAGATTGCGATGTGGTCCCATGTGATAGCCTATCGCTCATTCGCTGAACTTTTATTAGGAGTATTTTTTTGTAATTACCAGAAACAAGATTGTGTTCCACTTGTTTAAAAAGGTGATTATAAACCACTCCCTCACAAGAAAAGTGATGCAATTTTCTTACATTATAGTTTGTCAATGGGTTGTTGTTCTGTATCTAAAAGTACTTGTCATTCAATTTATGAGGGATAATACACATAGTGGATGTCTTCTATTTGCACAAAAACCAAAATAACCAAAGTATGACCTTTAGCGGGAATATGTTTCTTGGTTAGGAAGATGGAAATTGACATTTTTGTATTGGACTACTCAAAGAAAATACAACATGGAGTTTGAGAAAATGTTTTGGCCCAGCTCTCTAATAGGCGGAGAAAAAATGTTGGGGAACATAGTAATTTCAAAAAAATTCCTACCCACACACAGGATCATGGTGATGCATAGCAACGAGAGGGGAGAGTGTTGTCCACGTACCCTCGTAGACCGAAAGCAGAAGCGTTATCACAACGCGGTTGATGTAGTCGTACGTCTTCACGATCCGACCGATCAAGTACCGAACGCACGGCACCTCCGAGTTCAGCACACGTTCAGCTCAATGACGTCCCTCGAACTCTGATCCAGCAGAGTGTTGAGGGAGAGTTTTGCCAGCACGACGGTGTGGTGACGATGATGATGTTCTACCGACGCAGAGCTTCGCCTAAGCACCGCTACGATATTATCGGGGTGGACTATGGTGGAGGGAGGCACCGCACACGGCTAAAAGATCAATGATCAATTGTTGTGTCTCCAAGGGGTGCCCCCCTCCCCGTATATAAAGGACTGGAGGAGGGGGAGGGTCGGCCCTCTCTATGGCGCGCCCTAGGAGGAGTCCTACTCCCACCGGGAGTAGGATTCCCCCCCCCCCCTTCCAAGTAGTAGGAGTAGGAGTCAAGGAAACGGGAGAGAGAAGAGAAGGAAGGAGGGGGCGCAGCCCCTCCCCCTAGTCCAATTCGGACTAGGCCTTGGGGGCGCGCCCAGCCTCTCCTCTCTCTTTCCCCTAAAGCCCAATAAGGCCCATATACTCCCCGGCGAATTCCCGTAACTCTCCGGTACTCCGAAAAATACCCGAATCACTCGGAACCTTTCCGATGTCCGAATATAGTCGTTCAATATATCGATCTTTACATCTCGACCATTTCGAGACTCCTCGTCATGTCCCCGATCTCATCCGGTACTCCGAACTACCTTCGGTACATCAAAACACATAAACTCATAATATAACCGTCATCGAACTTTAAGCGTGCGGACCCTACGGGTTCGAGCACAATGTAGACATGACCGAGACACGTCTCCGGTCAATAACCAATAGCGGAACCTGGATGCTCATATTGGCTCCCACATATTCTACGAAGATCTTTATCGGTCAAACCGCATAACAACATACGTTGTTCCCTTTGTCATCGGTATGTTTCTTGCCCGAGATTCGATCGTCAGTATCTCAATACCCAGTTCAATCTCGTTACCGGCAAGTCTCTTTACTCGTTCCGTAATACATCATCCCGAAACTAACTCATTAGTTACAATGCATGCAAGGCTTATAGTGATGTGCATTACTGAGTGGGCCTAGAGATACCTCTCCGACAATCGGAGTGACAAATCCTAATCTCGAAATACGCCAACGCAACAAGTACCTTCGGAGACACCTGTAGAGCACCTTTATAATCATCCAGTTACATTGTGACGTTTGGTAGCACACGAAGTGTTCCTCCGGTAAACGGGAGTTGCATAATCTCATAGTCATAGGAACATGTATAAGTCATGAAGAAAGCAATAGCAGAATACTAAACGATCAAGTGCTAAGCTAACGGAATGGGTCAAGCCAATCACATCATTCTCCTAATGATGTCATCCCGTTAATCAAATGACAAGTCATGTCTATGGCTAGGAAACATAACCATCTTTGATCAACGAGCTAGTCAAGTAGAGGCATACTAGTGACACTCTGTTTGTCTATGTATTCACACAAGTATTATGTTTTCGGTTAATACAATTCTAGCATGAATAATAAACATTTATCATGAAATAAGGAAATAAATAATAACTTTATTATTGCCTCTAGGGCATATTTCCTTCATTCTCCCACTTGCACTAGAGTCAATAATCTAGATCACATCGCCATGTGATTTAACATCAATAGTTCACATCACCGTGTGATTAACACCCATAGTTCACATCGTCATGTGAACAACACCCAAAGGGTTTACTAGAGTCAATAATCTAGTTAACATCGCTATGTGATTAACACCCAAAGAGTACTAAGGTGTGATCATGTTTTGCTTGTGAGAGAAGTTTAGTCAACGGGTCCACCATATTCAGATCTGTATGTATTTTGCAAATTTCTATGTCTACAATGCTTTGCATGCAGCTACTTTAGCTAATTGCTCCTACTTTCAATATGTATCCAGATGAAGACTTAGTGTCATCTGGATCAGTGCCAAAACTTGTATCGACGTAACCCTTTTACGACGAACCTTTTGTCACCTCCATAATCGAGAAACATATCCTTATTCCACTAAGGATAATTTTGACCGCTGTCCAGTGATCTACTCCTAGATCACTATTGTACTCCCTTGCCAAAATCAGTGCAGGGTATACAATAGATCTGGTACATAGCATGGCATAATTTATAGAACCTATGCCTGAGGCATAGGGAATGACTTTCATTATCTTTCTATCTTCTGCCGTAGTCGGGCTTTGAGTCTTACTCAATTTCACACCTTGTAACACAGGCAAGAACTCTTTCTCTGACTGTTCCATTTTGAACTATTTCAAAATCTTGTCAAGGTATGTACTCATTGAAAAAAAACTTATCAAGTGTCTTGATCTATCTCTATAGATCTTGATGCTCAATATGTAAGCAGCTTCACCGAGGTCTTTCTTTGAAAAACTCCTTTCAAACACTCCTTTATGCTTTGCAGAATAATTCTACATTATTTCTGATCAACAATATGTCATTCACATATACTTATCAGAAATGTTGTAGTGCTCCCACTCACTTTCTTGTAAATACAGGCTTCACCGCAAGTCTGTATAAAACTATATGCTTTGATCAACTCATCAAAGCGTATATTCCAACTCCGAGATGTTTGCACCAGTCCATAGATGGATCGCTGGAGCTTGCACATTTTGTTAGCACCTTTAGGATCGACAAAACCTTCTGGTTGCATCATATACAACTCTTCTTTAAGAAATCCATTAAGGAACGTAGTTTTGACATCCATTTGCCAGATTTCATTAAATTTGGCAATTTGCTAACATGATTCGGACAGACTCAAGCATCGCTACGACTGAGAAAATCTTTGTAGTCAACACCTTGAACTTTGTCAAAAACCTTTTTTCGACAAGTCTAGCTTTGTAGATAGTAATACTACTATCAGCATCCTTCTTCCTCTTGAAGATCCATTTATTTTCTATGGCTTGCCGAGCATCGGGCAAGTCAACAAAAGTCCACACTTTGTTCTCATACATGGATCCCATCTCAGATTTCATGGCCTCAAGCCATTTTTGCAGAATCTGGGCTCATCATCGCTTCCTCATAGTTCGTAGGTTTGTCATGGTCAAGTAACATGACCTCCAGAACAAGATTACCGTACCACTCTGGTGCGGATCTCACTCTGGTTTACCTACGAGGTTCGGTAGTAACTTGATCTGAAGTTACATGATCATCATCATTAGCTTCCTCACTAGTTGGTGTAGTAGTCACAGGAACAGATTTCTGTGATGAACTATTTTCCAATAAGGGAGCAGGTACAGTTACCTCATCAAGTTCTACTTTCCTCCCACTCACTTCTTTCGAGAGAAACTCCTTCTCTAGAAAGGATCCATTCTTAGCAACGAATATCTTGCCTTCGGATCTGTGATAGAAGGTGTACCCAACTGTCTCCTTTGGGTATCCTATGAAGACACATTTCTCCGATTTGGGTTTTAGCTTATCAGGATGAAACTTTTTCTTATAAGCATCGCAACCCCAAACTTTAAGAAACGACAACTTTGGTTTCTTGCCAAACCACAGTTCATACGGTGTCGTCTCAACGGATTTAGATGGTGCCCTTTTTAACGTGAATGCAGCTGTCTCTAATGCATAACCCCAAAACTATAGTGGTAAATCAGTAAGAAACATCATAGATTGCACTATATCCAATAAAGTACGGTTATGACGTTCGGACACACCATTACGCTGTGGTGTTCCAGATGGCGTGAGTTGCGAATCTATTCCGCATTGTTTCAAATGAAGACCAAACTCGTAACTCAAATATTCTCCTCCACGATCAGATCGTAGAAACTTTATTTTCTTGTTACGATGATTTTCCACTTCACTCTGAAATTATATGAACTTTTCAAATGTTTCAGACTTTATGTTTCATCAAGTAGATATACCCATATCTGCTCAAAACATCTGTGAAGGTCTGAAAAATAACGATACCTGCCGCGAGCCTCAATATTCATTGGACCACATACATCAGTATGTATGATTTCCAACAAATCTGTTGCTCGCTCCATTGTTCCGGAGAACGGAGTCTTAGTCATCTTGCCCATGAGGCATGGTTCGCAAGCATCAAGTGATTCATAATCAAGTGATTCCAAAACCCATCAGCATGGAGTTTCTTCATGCGCTTTACACCAATATGACCTAAACGGCAGTGCCACAAATAAATTGCACTATCATTATTAACTTTGCATCTTTTGGCTTCAATATTATGAATATGTGTATCACTACGATCGAGATCCAACAAACCATTTTCGTTGGTGTGTATGACCATAGAAGGTTTTATTCATGTAAACAGAACAACAATTGTTCTCTAACTTAAATGAATAACCGTATTGCAATAAACATGATCAAATCATATTCATGCTCAACGCAAACACCAAATAACACTTATTTAGGTTCAACACTAATCCCGAAAGTATAGGGAGTGTGCGATGATGATCATATCAATCTTGGAACCACTTCCAACACACATCGTCACTTCACCCTTAACTAGTCTCTGTTTATTCTGCAACTCCCGTTTCAAGTTACTAATCTTAGCAATTGAACTAGTATCAAATACTGAGGGGTTGCTATAAACACTAGTAAAGTACACATCAATAACATGTATATCAAATATACCTTTGTTCACTTTGCCATCCTTCTTATCCGCCAAATACTTGGGGCAGTTCCGCTTCCAGTGACCAGTCCCTTTGCAGTAGAAGCACTTAGTCTCAGGCTTAGGTCCAGACTTGGGTTTCTTCACTTGAGCAGCAACTTGCTTGCCGTTCTTCTTTGAAGTTCCCCTTCTTCCCTTTGCCCTTTTCTTGAAACTAGTGGTCTTGTCAACCATCAACACTTGATGCTTTTCTTGATTTCTACCTTCGTCGATTTCAGCATCACGAAGAGCTTGGGAATCGTTTCCGTTATCCCTTGCATATTATAGTTCATCACGAAGTTCTAGTAACTTGGTGATAGTGACTAGAGAACTCTGTCAATCACTATCTTATCTGGAAGATTAACTCCCACTTGATTCAAGTGATTGTAGTACTCAGACATTCTGAGCACATGCTCACTAGCTGAGAAATTCTCCTCCATCTTGTAGGCAAAGTACTGTCAGAGGTCAAATACCTCTCGACACGGGCATGAGTATGAAATACCAATTTCAACTCTTGGAACATCTTATATGCTCCGTGGCGTTTCAAAACATTTTTGAAGTCCCGGTTCTAAGCCGTAGAGCATGGTGCACTAAACTATCAAGTAGTCATCATACCGAGCTTTTGTCAAACGTTCATAACGTGTGCATATGCTCCTGCAATAGGTCTGTCACTTAGCGGTGCATTAAGGACATAATTCTTCTGTGCAGCAATGAGGATAATCCTCAGATCACGGACCAAGTCCGCATCATTGCTACTAACATTTTTCAACATAGTTTTCTCTAGGAACATATCAAAAATAAAACAGGGGAGCTAAACGCGAGCTATTGATCTACAACATAGATATGCTAATACTACCAGGACTAAGTTCATGATAAATTAAAGTTCAATTAATCATATTACTTAAGAACTCCCACTTAGATAGATATCCCCCTAATCATCTAAGTGATCACGTGATCCAAATCAACTAAACCATGTCCGATCATCACGTGAGATGGAGTAGTTTCAATGGTGAACATCACTATGTTGATCATATCTACTATATGATTCACGCTCGACCTTTCGGTCTCAGTGTTCCGAGGCCATATCTGTTATATGCTAGGCTCGTCAAGTTTAACCTGAGTATTCCGCGTGTGCAACTGTTTTGCACCCGTTGTATTTGAACGTAGAGCCTATCACACCCGATCATCACGTGGTGTCTCAGCACGAAGAACTTTCGCAACGGTGCATACTCAGGGAGAACACTTATACCTTGATAATTTAGTGAGAGATCATCTTATAATGCTACCGTCGATCTAAGCAGAATAAGATGCATAAAAGATAAACATCACATGCAATCAATATAAGTGATATGATATGGCCATCATCATCTTGTGCTTGTGATCTCCATCTCTGAAGCACCGTCATGATCACCATCGTCACCGGCGCGACACCTTGATCTCCATCGTAGCATCGTTGTCGTCTCGCCAACTATTGCTTCTACGACTATCGCTACCGCTTAGTGATAAAGTAAAGCAATTACAGGGCGATTGCATTGCATACAATAAAGCGACAACCATATGGCTCCTGCCAGTTGCCGATAACTCGGTTACAAAACATGATCATCTCATACAATAAAATATAGTATCATGCCTTGACCATATCACATCACAACATGCCCTGCAAAAACAAGTTAGACGTCCTCTACTTTGTTGTTGCAAGTTTTACGTGGCTGCTACGGGCTGAGCAAGAACCGTTCTTACCTACGCATCAAAACCACAACGATAGTTTGTCAAGTTGGTGCTGTTTTAACCATCGCAAAGACCGGGCGTAGCCACACTCAGTTCAACTAAAGTTGGAGAAACTGACACCCGCTAGTCACCTGTGTGCATAGCACGATGGTAAAACCAGTCTCGCGTAAGCGTACGCGTAATGTCGGTCCGGGCCGCTTCATCCAACAATACCGCCGAACCAAAGTGTGATATGCTGGTAAGCAGTATGACTTATATCGCCCACAACTCACTTGTGTTCTACTCGTGCATATGACATCTACGCATAAAACCAGGCTCGGATGCCACTGTTGGGGAACGTAGTAATTTTAAAAAAATTCCTACGCACACATAGGATCATGGTGATGCATAGCAACGAGAGGGGAGAGTGTTGTCCACGTACCCTCGTAGACCGAAAGCGGAAGCGTTAGCACAACGCAGTTGATGTAGTCGTACGTCTTCACGATCCGACCGATCAAGTACCGAACGCACGGCACCTCCGAGTTCAGCACACGTTCAGCTCGATGACGTCCCTCGAACTCTGATCCAGCCGAGTGTTGAGGGAGAGTTTTGCCAGCACGACGGCGTGGTGACGATGATGATGTTCTACCCACGCAGAGCTTCGCCTAAGCACCGCTACGATATTATCGAGGTGGACTATGGTGGAGGGAGGCACCGCACACGGCTAAAAGATCAATGATCAATGGTTGTGTCTCCAAGGGGTGCCCCCTTCCCGTATATAAAGGAGTGGAGGAGGGGGAGGGCTGGCCCTCTCTATGGCACGCCCTAGGAGGAGTCCTACTCCCACCGGGAGTAGGATTCCCCCCTTCCAAGTAGTAGGAGTAGGAGTCAAGGAAAGGGGAGAGAGAAGAGAAGGAAGGAGGGGGCGCAGCCCCTCCCCCTAGTCCAATTCGGACTAGGCCTTGGGGGGGCGCCCAGCTTCTCTTCTCTCTTTCCCCTAAAGCCCAATAAGGCCCATATACTCCCCGGCGAATTTCCGTAACTCTCCGGTACTTCGAAAAATACCCGAATCACTCGGAACCTTTCCGATGTCCGAATATAGTTGTCCAATATATCGATCTTTACGTCTCGACCATTTCGAGACTCCTCGTCATGTCCCCGATCTCATCCGGGACTCCGAAATACCTTCGGTACATAGAAACACATAAACTCATAATATAACCGTCATCGAACTTTAAGCGTGCGGACCCTACGGGTTCGAGAACAATGTAGACATGACCGAGACACGTCTCCGGTCAATAACCAATAGCGGAACCTGGATGCTCATATTGGCTCCCACATATTCTACGAAGATCTTTATCGGTCAAACCGCATAACAACATACGTTGTTCCCTTTGTCATCGGTATGTTACTTGTCCGAGATTCGATCGTCGGTATCTCAATACCTAGTTCAATCTCGTTACCGGCAAGTCTCTTTACTCGTTCCGTAATACATCATCCAGCAACTAACTCATTAGTTACAATGCTTGCAAGGCTTATAGTGATGTGCATTACTGAGTGGGCCCAGAGATACCTCTCCGACAATCGGAGTGACAAATCCTAATCTCGAAATACGCCAACCTAACAAGTACCTTCGGAGACACCTGTAGAGCACCTTTATAATCACCCAGTTACATTGTGACGTTTGGTAGCACACAAAGTGTTCCTCCGGTAAACGGGAGTTGCATAATCTCATAGTCATAGGAACATGTATAAGTCATGAAGAAAGCAATAGCAGAATACTAAACGATCAAGTGCTAAGCTAATGGAATGGGTCAAGTCAATCACATCATTCTCCTCATGATGTGATCCCGTTAATCCAATGACAAGTCATGTCTATGGCTAGGAAACATAACCATCTTTGATCAACGAGCTAGTCAAGTAGAGGCATACTAGTGACACTATGTTCGTCTATGTATTCACACAAGTATTATGTTTCTGGTCAATACAATTCTAGCATGAATAATAAACATTTATCATGAAATAAGGAAATAAATAATAACTTTATTATTGCCTCTAGGGCATATTTCCTTCAAAAAACACGTACGGGAATTTTACAAAGACCATTGCCCTAAAATATAAAGAGCTCCGTAGCAAATTTCCTCCAAGATCCCAGCATTATGAAATTTATGCATAAATAATTTGTTTCATTGAAGACCTCAATGTTAGGGTTAACAAAAGTTGGAGAATACCTCCCAAGTGGGTAACATAACACTTGCTTATGTTATCTCATTATTACGACATAAATTTAAGATCTAAGGATATTACCCTAGGAGTTTAATGCCACAAATTACTGAATATCAAATGAAACAAAACAACGAGGATTGCTTATAATTCATGTTGTTGTGTACGCAAAAATGGAGGAAATTTCTGATGAGATTTTTTGGACTATTTTCTAAAAAGGGGGTTGAAAACAGAGATGTTATGTGTTGCACCCAACACCAAAAGGGTTCTTTTAAATTATTTAACAAAACACACAATACTGAAAGAAACATAGAACTGTATTCCCTCCATACAAAAAATAGTTAATGTTCTCGAATCTCCCTTTGTCAGAAATTTATTACTTTGACTCAGAATACCACTTAAAATATTTATATTTTAATGTTGAAAAAAATGTATATAGCTTTGTCTCAAAAAGTATTTCAGTAATATGAATAGTTTATTAGTTTTTATAGATGTATTAGGATATAAATTAGTTGTAGAAGTTACGTCTTGAACACTTTGCCTATATCTGATATGGAGGGCGTAATTGCATGGCTTTCTGGACCTTAGAAGAAACAAGACCACATGAATTGCCTACAATACTTATTCAGATTCGCGTGTGTGTATGCGCGCACACACACACGTGTGGTATTCACAAATAAATATGTCCCATATAAATTACGGTGCAACCCTATGATCCAAAACACAACAAGTAGTATTTCCTTTGGATAGAGATAGATTATGTCATATATCTCATTTACGATATTTAACTAATAAGTCTTGGTTGGACAAATCAAGATGAAATAACATCACTTGCTATGTTGTGTTGAAGGCTTGAAGCTATAACTTGTACAGAAAATACAAGTGACATAGAAAATGTGGATTGTACTATTCGGTGCACTCAATTTTCTTCGCCAATCCAGAAAGTTGTGCAAAATAATTTAGTTGCTGGCTTGTCCATGGTTTTCATTTTTTGCCTTTTTCGCACGCATACAGAGGTGTGTTTATTTGGTGAGTATAATTTGCTGACAATATGAATTTGAGTCAGATTCTAGCAAGGATTCTCTGAATCCGGTTCAGATTCTCATATGATAAAGTATCACTTTACCAAATTGGAAATTAAAATGACCAAGATTTCTGAAATATCAATGATTTTTTAAAAAGGAATATAGTAATATCAAGAAGATGCCAATTACACCGGATATCAGCACCAACACCATATCAAAAGCTAGTCAAGATATCACGGATACACACAACCAAATTATTACAAAAAAAGAACTAGAAAAGCATGACGACAAACACAACTAGAATAGAGCATAAACAAGCAACAACACCAACCACTCTCTTGGCACTACATAAAATTGTGTGATATTTTCTTCAATACCGAAGCCTCGGAAGGGAATAACACATTCATGTCACTAGTAGAAAAAGAGGCTTCCATACGCCCCCATTAGTCCCTAAAATAATCGAACCGCGACGAAAGGGGTCTTTAGTCGCGGTTCGGGAGGAGACCCGCGACCAACTATCTGGGCCCAGCGTGCTCGGTCGACAGCTGGCGGACGGGAGGGGCTTTAGTCCCGGTTGGCCTGGCCAACCGGGACTAAAGGTCCTCAGGCTGGCCCGAAGGCCTTTAGTCGCGGTTGGCCAGGCCAACCGGGACTAAAGGCCCATCCCTATATATAGGACTCAGCTCACTTCACTTAGCCACAATTGAGAAGGGGGGTGGTGGGTTTGCTTTTGGTTCCTCCTATGCACACAAGGTGTTCGATGAAATGCCCGAGAGCATGAAACAAACATGATATGAAGTGTCCGAGCCACACTTGAGCTTTCTCATTTATTTTTCCTCCGCGATCGCGGTTAGCAACTTGAAACTTTCATGTGTCATTGATAAAATATGCATGTGTGTAGTTCATTGTTTAATTTGTATTATTTCTAGCTAGTTAGTTTAACAAATGCATGATGGTTAATTATATACTTTATATAATAATAATGCAGATGAATCGGCAATGGATGTACGGTCCCCGACTCTCCGGCGAGTTCACTACGGGTTTGAAAGATTTCTTCGTAGTGGCAAATGCGAACAAGCAGCGAGGTTTTATTATCTATCCATGTGCTGTCTGTAAGAATCAGAAGGGTTACTCCTCCTCAAGAGACGTTCACATGCACCTGCTTCGGCACGGTTTCATGCGAAGCTATAATTGTTGGACCAAGCATGGAGAAAGAGGGGTTAGAATGGAAGAAGATGAAGAAGGGGATGATATCGATGACAACTATCATGATCATTTCGGTGATACTTTCATGGAGGATGATGCTGAAGGTGGGGAAGGGTTAGGTGAAGGTGAAGAAGAGGCACATGATGAGCCCGCTGATGATCTTGGTCGGACCATTGCTGATGCACGGAGACGCTGCGAAACTGACAAGGAGAGGGAGAATTTGGATCGCACGTTAGAGGATCACAAAAAGTCGTTGTATCCAGGATGCGATAATAGTCTGAAAAAGCTGGGCTGCACACTGGATTTGCTAAAATGGAAGGCACAGGAAGGTGTAGCTGACTCATCATTTGAAAATTTGCTGAAAATGTTGAAGAATATGTTTCCGAAGAATAACGAGTTGCCCGCCAGTACGTATGAAGCAAAGAAGGTTGTCTGCCCTCTAGGTTTAGAGGTTCTGAAGATACATGCATGCATTAACGACTGCATCCTCTACCGCGGTGAATACGAGAATTTGAATGAATGCCCTGTATGCACTGCATTGCGTTATAAGATCAGAGGCGATGACCCTGGTGACGATGTTGAGGGCGAGAAACCCAGGAAGAGGGTTCCCGCCAGGGTGATGTGGTATGCTCCTATAATACCACGGTTGAAACGTCTGTTCAGGAACAAAAAGCATGCCAAGTCGTTGCGATGGCACAAAGAGGACCGTAAGTCCGACGGGGAGTTGAGACACACCGTTGATGGAACGCAATGGAGAAAGATCGACAGAGTGTTCAAATATTTTGCAGCTGACGCGAGGAACATAAGATTTGGTCTAAGTACTGATGGCATGAATCCTTTTGCCGAGCAGAGCTCCAGCCATAGCACCTGGCCCGTGACTCTATGCATCTACAACCTTCCTCCTTGGTTGTGCATGAAGCGGAAGTTCATTATGATGCCAGTGCTCATCCAAGGTCCAAAGCAACCCGGGAACGACATCGATGTGTACCTAAGGCCATTAGTTGATGAACTTTTACAGTTGTGGGGCAGACCTGGTGTACGTGTCTGGGATGAGCACAAAGAAGAGGAATTTGACCTACAAGCGTTGCTTTTTGTAACCATCAATGATTGGCCTGCTCTCAGTAACCTTTCGGGACAGACAAATAAGGGATACAATGCATGCACGCACTGCTTACATGAGACTGAAAGTGTACGTTTGGGTAATTGTAAGAAGAACGTGTACCTGGGTCATCGTCGATTTCTTCCCCGAAATCATAACGTAAGAAAGAAAGGCAAGCATTTCAACGGCAAGGCAGATCACCGGCCGAAGCCTGCGGAACGTACTGGTGCTGAGATATTTGATATGGTCAAGGATTTGAAAGTCATCTTTGGAAAGGGTCCTGGCGGACAATCAGTTCCGCGGGGAGTTGACGGGCACGCACCCATGTGGAAGAAGAAATCTATATTTTGGGAGCTAGAATATTGGAAAGTCCTAGATGTCCGCTCTGCAATCGACGTGATGCATGTTACGAAGAATATTTGCGTGAACCTGCTAAGCTTCTTGGGCGTGTATGGGAAGACAAATGATACAAAGGAAGCACGGCAGGACCAGCAACTTTTGAAAGACCCAGATGACCGGCATCTGGAATGGTTTCAAGGTCGTGCCAGCTACGCTCTTACCAAAGAAGAGAAGGTCATTTTTTTGAATGCCTGAGCAGTATGAAGGTCCCGTCTAGCTTCTCGTCGAATATAAAGGGAATAATAAACATGGCGGACAAAAAGTTCCTAAACCTGAAGTCTCACGACTGCCACGTGATTATGACGCAATTGCTTCCGATTGCTTTGAGGGGGCTCCTACCGGAAAATGTTCGAGTAGCCATTGTGAAGCTATGTGCATTCCTCAATGCAATCTCTCAGAAGGTAATCAATCCAGAAGATCTACCATGGTTACCGAACGATTTGGTCCAATGCCTTGTCAGTTTCGAGTTGGTGTTCCCACCATCCTTCTTCGATATTATTACGCACCTCCTGCTCCACCTAGTCGAAGAGATTTCCATTCTCGGTCCTGTATTTATACACAATATGTTCCCCTTTGAGAGGTTCATGGGAGTATTAAAGAAATATGTTCGTAACCGTGCTAGGCCAGAAGGAAGCATCGTCAAGGGCTATGGAAATGAGGAGGTAATTGAGTTCTCTATTGACTATGTTCCTGACCTTAAGCCGATTGGTATTCCTCAATCGCGGCATGAGGGGAGACTACGTGGAAAAGGCACGATCGGAAGGAAATCAACGATATGTATGGACGGTCATTCTATGACTGAAGCACACCACACAGTTCTACAAAATTCAAGCTTGGTGGCTCCGTACTTGGAGCAACACAAGAATATTTTACGCTCGGACAACCCGGGGAAGCCTGAATCCTGGATTAGAAAGGCCCACATGGAGACTTTTCGCAGTTGGTTGCGAAAACATTTAATGAATGACAATGATGTTGGAGATCAGCTGTACATGTTGGTCAAGACACCATCTTCGACTATAACGACTTTCCAAGGGTACGAGGTAAATGGGAATACATTTTACACCATCGCCCAAGATAAAAAGAGCACCAACCAAAACAGTGGTGTCCGCTTTGATGCAGCAACCGAGAATGGGCAAAAGGTCACATATTATGGTTACATAGAGGAGATATGGGAACTTGACTATGGACCCTCCTTTAAGGTCCCTTTGTTCCGGTGCAAATGGTTCAAGCTAACAGGAGGTGGGGTAAAGGTGGACGAGCAATACGGAATGACAATGGTGGATCTCAACAATCTTGGTTACCTTGACGAACCATTCGTCCTTGCCAAAGATGTCGCTCAGGTTTTTTATTTGAAGGACATGAGTAGCAAACCGAGGAAACGAAAAGATAAGAAAACGATCAGTACATCATGCGATGATCCAAAGCGCCACATTGTTCTTTCAGGGAATAGAAACATCGTGGGAGTGGAGGACAAGACAGACATGTCAGAAGATTATAATATGTTTGGTGAAATTCCGCCCTTCAAAGTGAACACTGACCCAAGCATTAAGTTAAATGATGAGGATGCTCCATGGATACGGCACAATCGTAAGAAAGTACGGACACAAGGGAAGAATTGATGTGTAATAATTTATTGTACCAAACTTTGTTGAATGGATCATGTGAATTAAAACGTACGATGGCGAATCCGGATGATTTGTATTTGGTCGATGAACTGAATGATGTATCAAACCTTTTGTCAAACCTTCAAGGGATCGATGAACTAAATTTTTTGATATATTATTTGTATTTTTAAGATTTTAAAATGAATTAGTTTTATTTTTCTGAATTTTTTGATATATTATTTGTATTTTTAAGATTTTAAAATGAATTAGTTTTATTTTATTGAATTTTTTGATATATTATTTCTATTTTTAAGATTTTAAAATGAATTATTTTTATTTTTCTGAATTTTTTGATATATTATTTGTATTTTTAAGATTTTAAAATGAATTAGTTTTATTTTTCTGAATTTTTTGCTATATTATTTGTATTTTTAAGATTTTAAAATGAATTAGTTTTATTTTTCTGAATTTTTTGATATATTATTTGTATTTTTAAGATTTTAAAATGAATTATTTTTATTTTATTGAATTTTTTGATATATTATTTGTATTTTTAAGATTTTAAAATGAATTAGTTTTATTTTTCTGAATTTTTTGATATATTATTTGTATTTTTAAGATTTTAAAATGAATTAGTTTTACTTTTCTGAATTTTTTGATATATTATTTGTATTTTTAAGATTTTAAAATGAATTAGTTTTATTTTATTGAATTTTTTGATATATTATTTGTATTTTTAAGATTTTAAAATGAATTAGTTTTATTTTTCTGAATTTTTTGATATATTATTTGTATTTTTAAGATTTTAAAATGAATTAGTTTTATTTTATATGAAAAAGGACCTTTAGTCGCGGTTCGTGACACGAACCGCAACTAAAGGCTCTTTCCGCGCGGGAACGAAAGCGGCGCGAAAGAACCTTTAGTCGCGGTTGGTGTCCCCAACCGGGACTAATGCTCTGTCTATATATACAACACTTAGTAAATTTTCCCCCACCTCCCATTCTCCTTTCGACGCCGACGCCTGCCCCGACGCCGATCGACGCCGACGCCGCCAGGCTACTGCCCCGACGCCGCCAGGCTACTGCCCCGACGCCGATCGACGCCGACGCCCTGCCCCCCAGTGAGCTCCGACGACCTGCACTGCCGCCGCCGCCCCTGCCCTGCCCTGCGCGCCGCCGCCACCGCTGCCCCTGCCCCTGCGCGCCGCCGCCGCCGCCCTTGCCCTGCACTGCCGCAGCCGCCACCGCTGCCCCTGCCCCTGCGCGCTGCCGCCGCCGCCACCGCTGCCCCTGCCCCTGCCCCTGCCGCCGCCGCCGACGCCGCCTGCCTGCCATCCTCCGCCTCCCGCCGACGCCTGCCGTCCGCCGCCGCCTGCCGTCCTCCTCAAACAAAGAAAAGGAAGAAGAAAAGGAAAAAGAAAAGGAAGAAGAAAAGGAAAAACAAAATAAGAAAAGGAAAAAGAAAAGGAAGAAGAAAAGGAAAAAGAAAAGGAAGAAGAAAAGGAAAAAGAAAAGGAAGAAGAAAAGGAAAAACAAAATAAGAAAAGGAAAAAGAAAAGGAAGAAGAAAAGGAAAAAGAAAAGGAAAAAGAAAATAAGAAAAGGAAAAAGAAAATAAGAAAAGGAAAAAGAAAAGGAAGAAGAAAAGGAAAAACAAAATAAGAAAAGGAAGAAGAAAAGGAAGAAGAAAAGGAAAAAGAAAAGGAAGAAGAAAAGGAAAAACAAAATAAGAAAAGGAAAAAGAAAAGGAAGAAGAAAAGGAAAAAGAAAAGGAAGAAGAAAAGGAAGAAGAAAAGGAAGAAAAACAAAATAAGAAAAGGAAGAAGAAAAGGAAGAAGAAAAGGAAAATGAAAAGGAAGAAGAAAAGGAAAAACAAAATAAGAAAAGGAAAAAGAAAGGAAGAAGAAAAGGAAAAACAAAATAAGAAAAGGAAAAGAAAAGGAAGAAGAAAGGAAGAAGAAAGGAAAAAGAAAAGGAAGAAGAAAAGGAAAAAAGAAAAGGAAGAACAAAAGGAGTGACATATGGCGGACGATAGAGCCGAGCCGCTCAGGGATCCGGAGGCTGAACGTTATTTAATGGGCATCATAAACAACGAGATTCCTTATGTGCCGGGCTCAGAATATGAGCAAGAAGAGGATGTAGTCTCTTCTTTTCTGAACCTTGACGGTGGAACAGACATTGTCGATGATCAAGAAGGTGAAGGAACGGACATTGTCGACGGAGGTCAACCGTCAACAAACGACGATCTCGAATTGCAAGTAGCAACCACCTCCGGCGAGGTATATATATACATTGAGCCTCTCGTGATACAAACTTACTGAAATGTGAATACATATGTATTAACGCGCGCGACTCTCTTTCTTTTTTTAGTCCTCGGCCGGATCGAGTACGACAAAGCGTGGCAAATCCAAGGCGATGAAAACAGGAGAAACATATGCCATTGATTTTGTCAGTGAAACCGGCAAGCCCCAACAGCACACCTCAAAGTTTATCAACCAATATGGAGTCGTTGTTAGAGACAACGTCCCGATCACCGTCCAGGAATGGAAGGAGCCAAAGAAGGCACGTCTTGGTTTCAGTTTTGTCGACAAGAGAACGAAAAAGGATTGCTGGAGAAAGCTTATGGAACCCGTGACTATGTCAACAAGGGCAAGACTCCGGATTTCAATGGACAACATGAGAAACTGAAAGATGATTGGCCAGAATTTGTGAGGCAAAAGAAATCGGAGCATTTCAAGGAAATATCAAAAAAAAATAAGGATAATGCGAGTAAGAAAAAGTTCCATCATATTATGGGGCCAGGAGGATACCGCCTTTCGGAGCCTAAGTGGCAGAAGATGGAGGAGGACCTGAGGGTGCGAGGAATCCCTCTAGGTACAGAGGGATGGGACCCAAGGGCCAAAAGCTGGTGGTACGGGCATGGGGGATCGCTAGACCCGGAGACAGGGGTGTGTGTTCACCGGAAGAAAAAGTTTGCTCCCACCGAAGCCCTTATTGACGCAATGACCCAAGCTCAAGAGGGCTTGATCAAGTTCAACAGAGAGAAAGACGCACTGACAACAGTCCTCGGGAATGATGAACACGGAGGACGTGTACGAGGCAAAGGCAGAATTCCATGGAAAGTAGGGTTTTCCCAGGACAATGACCCGTACTGTTAGAGAAGCCGTAAGAGAAAGACGGACCGGGATGCAGATCTTTTGGCGAAGTTTGCATCGGAACTCCATGAGTTGAAGCAGACCATGCATGAACTAGTAAAAGAAAAATCGGCTGCAGGGCCGCATGAAGATCATGAAGCGGATCGCGGAAGCCAGCAGCGGAGAAGCAGCGTGGCTTCCACGGATGCCCCGCCTGGTGCTAATGCACCGATGATCGAGATTCGTGCACCGGAGCCTCAGTACCCCGTGGATGATGTAAAGGAGATGAAAGAATGTGATCTGCATTATCCCATGGGGAACGTTTCCACGAAGGTAGCTACCGGCAGTGCTTTACCCTGTACACCTGGAGCACTCCACCACAACAACCCCATTGCATATGGCTATGCTCGTGTCACGGTGGAAGACATAGTCCAAGAGTTTGAGGACCTGGAGATTGACAAAGCTACACCCAAAGGGGAGAGAAGACTTGGAGATGTCAAGCGCCAGATCATTCTTTGGAAAAAGAAGTACATAGTGTTTCCAGGCGAGGCGCCAAGGCTAACAAGTCCACCCCCCTCCGATGGTGGTGGTGGTGGTGGTGGTGGCGGTGGTGGTGGTCGTGGTGGTTCACCTACACCTCCTTCACGCCATTCGACGCCGTCCCCCGATCCACAATCTCCGGCGGGTAAGCAGCCGCCGCCCCCCAATCCTCCTCCGGCGGGTACGACGCCCCCCAATCCTTCTCCGGCGGGTACGACGCCCCCCAATCCACCTCCGGCGAAGAAGCAGTAGCAGGCAGACAGCAAGGAAACCCGCTCCTGGACTATTAACCCGGACCCTTATGTACCTAAGACCACAAGGGGTACCGGAGCCATCACTGAAGCCTCTCCTCCCAAGGCCTTGGGAACTTAGTGAAGCTGAAACCAAATTGGCCGCGTCTGCTCATTATGAGAAATGGAAGGCGGATACGAAGGCGATAAAAGAGCCTGAGCCCAAGCAAGTATTCACTGAGAAGCAAAAGAAGTGGGCTAAGGATTTTTTGACGACACCGTCCCAAGCCGAGCTGAATATGCCTGACGACTATGGACATGAACTTCGTAGGCAAGCAAAAATATTAAAGGAGGAGAAAGAAGAAAGTAAAAAAAGCGGGAAACAAGTTGACCAGCTCGGGATGCAGAATAAACAATCGATCCCCCCGCTCATAGTGAAAGCCGGTCCGGAAGAGGACCCCGAGATCATAGCAGCTGCGGCAGCACTTGGATTGACTGTAGCGAGTGCCATGAAACAAGCATCCGAGATGGGTTTGACTCTTCGTGCCTTCTTAGGCCTTGAGGATGCGCCAGTATGTGAGATAGCATTACAATATGTGCGGAATGGGCCTCTCATCGAGCCTGCGCGGGAAAAGAGTCTACCACCACATATGCGAAATCTGCTACGTTGGTACAAGCAATTCATAACATGGGCCGACAAAGAATATGTTTATGCGGATGTTACAGAGGAGCATCACACCAAACGGTACTCTGTACAAGTTCATATGAGTGAATTGTTCCAGCTGTTCAATCTGCGCGACCTCGACAAATCTATGCTGAGTTGCTACGTTCTGTAAGTGATTTATTTCTACCTCATCTCGTTCTTCATTGCCTGCACTATATATATATATATATATTGTCCTAACTATATTGTTGCGTACGCTATTATGCAGATTAAAGATTTGGGAATGCAAAATAAGAAACATCCATGATGTTGGGTTCATTGACCCACATATCGTTAATGCACATGTGTTACAAAATCACCCCGAAGACGTGGAGAAAGACTTGTACAAGTTTCTTAGAAAGCATCAACTCAAAAGTCATATTCTATTTCCTTACCATTTTGGGTGAGTGTTTCTCTCTTGTGCCCATTCTCTTTTGTTTACTCCATGCATGGTATGTCTAATCGATGAGTTATGCATGACTGTGCATGTAACGTGTCCGCAGGTTCCACTGGATTCTGCTAAATATTGAACTTCACACCTCCAGAGTTCTAATCATGGACTATATGGATTCGGATCCAAAGCGTTGGGCCGACGTGAGAAAAATGCTGCAAAAGTAATTATTTTCAATCATTTGAGCTCTATATCGATCGGTCTCTTTCGTTCATTTCCTAATATCAAGTAACTAATAACTCCCTTGTTCATTTAATTTTCTTTGCCCTGTAAGGTTTGGAGACGGTTCTCAGAAGAAATTGTCGGTGAATTCAAACATGAGCTAGATTTTAGAAGGTGAGTTAATGTGGATAAGCAGCCACCGGGGACCAATCTATGTGGATACTATGTTTGTGAGAACATCCGGAGACACACCTCTGAGCGGAAGGCATCGGATAGCGTGCGGAAAGCGACGGATAACTTGCGGAGGAGGCTTAGTTCAGAAGCTCGCTTCCGACCAATTCAAGATGAATTAGCAGGATTTTTCATGAGGGAAGTCATCAATCCTAAAGGAGAACACTATACCGAGTACGAAGAAATTTATATGCATACCCGAGATTGAAACTTGTTCGAAGTTGTATATGGTCATCCATCCTAATTGTGCATGGAAACTTGTTCGAAGTTGTATATGGTCACCCGAGATTGAATATATATTATATATTCCTCTTGAATTTTTCTTGTTTAAAATTTCTTATGCATGTATATAGTAGCGTAGAATATGTGTACTGAAACTTCATCAAAATTAAAATAAAACACAAAATAAAATATAAAAGAAATAAAACACTATAAATTAAAAAAAAAACCAGGTTTAGGGGGGCTAAAACCCTAAACCTGCGGAGGAGGCCTTTAGTCCCGGTTAGCCACGAGAACCGGGACTAAAGGTCCTCCGCCCCGACGGACTCCTGGCGCCCACGTGGACGGGCCTTTAGTCGCGGTTCGTAAGAGGCGCGACTAGGGGGGCCTTTAGTCGCGCATATTTAGTCCCGGTTGCACAGCCGGGATTAATGGCCTTTGCGAACCGGGACTAAAGGCCTATTCTCTACCAGTGGTCGTCGTTGCACAGATCCAACCACTGAAGGCTAGATATTTGGTCTTCACACCAAAGGACAAGTCTGACTGTCTGAGCAAACTCAAAGCAATTCAAGAAAGAAGGGAACGAGTTGTAAGAACCTCCATCGCTAGTTACCTCGTTTCATTCATAGGATATGAATATCGATCATATGAAAGTCATAGAAAATAAGGTGATATGTATCTCTGTTTTTATAGGAAAAGAAATGGCATTTGGTTCATAGGATATTATTTTCTTCACTACGCAGATCAAGATACTACGCATTACTCCCTCTATTCCAAAATATAGTGCGCCCGTGCTTCCTGAGGTCGAACTTTGACCATAAATTTAACGAACGAGACCGACTGCGGCGGGTGAAAAAATTACATAATTAAAAACTTCTTTCGAATACGAATTCACTGATATAATTTTTGCTCCAGCCGCAATCGGTCTTGATAGTTAAATTTACGGTCAAAGTTGAAGCACGGAGATAGAGGAAGCACTACATTGTGAAATGGAGGGAGTACATGAGCCCGTACAAGGACAAGCAGTCAAGTATCATCATAGCTTAATCGCCGGCCTCGTCGTTGAGGTACATCAAATATATCCGGTGAAAACTTCCGATGTGACACTCCCGTGTTGCATCTGTACGATTCGCAATATACTGGCCTCGACCTCAGCGCCAGGGCCGGACCTGGAGCTAATGTCACCCTGATGCACCATTTTAACATGGCGTAATTCAAGCAACGGTATATTGAATAAATATGACTTCTAACACAGATTATCGGACATATATAACAGAAGGCGATGTATAAAAATAAAATATAGCAGTTAAAATACATAGGATTCACTACAATTTAGGGGTTTAATCGGCTAGTTACAACTTACAAGACTTTTTTTTTTCACAAACAGTTACAACTCACAACTTCATTACATAATAAAGCGGGTTCATAGTTCATATATGTTTACAAAAAGCAAGCACAGACTGCTGACGGGAAAAATAGGATCAACAATAGTCTGTGGAAATTGTTTACCGCGTGTGGCGTGCCTGCGCGGGCCGTTGGCATCTTCGTGAAAGATCCGTGCTTGGGTGTGGTCGACTGGGCGTCAGGGCTTGGGTGCTGCCGTGCTGGCCGGCGTCCGGCGTGTCTGATGGGCAATAAGCCACGGCGACTACGTCCAGAGCGTGTGCGTGCACGAGCTGGGCGTGTCGGGTGTAGTCTGTGGTGGCGTGAGTCATAGACTAGGCATAGTCTGACCATTGTATGGCCATGGTCCGACTTGTGTGTAGTCTGGCCATGGTTTGGGGTGTGTCTGACTAATGTCCAGGTTGTGTGCGTCTGTGCGTACGTAGCTCGGGGGTGTGCGTGCGTGTGCGCATCCATCGGGCTGTAGTAGGACTAGGTCCAGGTGGTTAAGGGATCACGAGGCGGGCGTGATCGCTGCGGGCTCGCCGCGAGCCGTGCGCATCCGTGCGCGAGGTGGCCGCGAGCAGAGCGGGCCCATCGGGGCGCCAGCAAGGGTGGGAGCGCGTGGGTCGTGCCCAGCGCAGGCCCGGTTATAAAAGCCTCGAGTCGATCGTTGTAACCGTGGCCTATGGAGTGGAGTATGAGCTCGGGGAAATTTCGCCGTTCGTGCGGCGGGGCGTACGTGCGCCGGAAACTCCACCGTGTCCTCTATGTATTCCTTTTCTTCTTCTTCTTCTGTCATGTGAGTGCAGCAAGAGAGAGGGAGTGCCAAGTGAGAGACAGAGAGAGAGCTAGGGCAAGGGGTAGACAGCAACAATTGGCATCAGAGCCGTTTAGTTTTCGGAGGCCTATGGCGGTGCGACGCCGCTGGGAAGTGGAGGCATTGACGGCAGCGAGCACGGCGGGCGTGGAAGGCCGGGCTGCGCGGCTGCGGTTCGCGGCGAGCGCGTGGCCACGGCGACGCGCGGCGAGTCCAGGCGTGATGGTGGCATGCAACTTCGGCGTCGAGGGATGCGGCAACCGCGGCCCGGGCACGGTGAGCAGACGACGCGTGGTGGCGTTGGATGAAGGCGATCAAGACGACGGTGACGACGACGAGCCAGGGCTCCTAGGCAGGTCGTGCGGTGACGCCGTGGCTTAGGGGGTGAATGATGGGCAATAAGCCACGGCGACTACGTCCAGAGCGTGTGCGTGCACGAGCTGGGCGTGTCGGGTGTAGTCTGTGGTGGCGTGAGTCATAGACTAGGCATAGTCTGACCATTGTATGGCCATGGTCCGACTTGTGTGTAGTCTGGCCATGGTTTGGGGTGTGTCTGACTAGTGTCCAGGTTGCGTGCGTCTGTGCGTGCATAGCTCGGTGGTGTGCGTGCGTGTGCGCATCCATCGGGCTGGAGTAGGACTAGGTCCAGGTGGTTAAGGGATCGCGAGGCGAGCGTGATCGCTGCGGGCTCGCCGCGAGCCGTGCGCATTCGTGCGCGAGGTGGCCGCGAGCGGAGCGGGCCCATCGGGGCGCCAGCAAGGGTGGGAGCGCGTGGGTCGTGCCCAACGCAAGCCCGGTTATAAAAGCCTCGAGTCGATCGTTGTAACCGTGGCCTATAGAGTCGAGTATGAGCTCGTGGAAATTTCGCCGTTCGTGCGGCGGGGGGTACGTGCGCCGGAAACTCCACCGTGTCCTCTGTGTATTCCTTTTCTTCTTTTTCTTCTGTCATGTGAGTGCAGCAAGAGAGAGGGAGAGCCAAGTGAGAGACAGAGAGAGAGCCAGGGCAAAGGGTAGACACCAATAGTGTCCTTGTCGTCGCCGTCGATGTGGCTGCCGCGCTGTGCGCGACCGAGCTAGGAGTCGGCTGGGAATGAAAGAAGCTGCGTCGTAGGATTCTATGAAGCGTACGCATCTAAGGAGCTCAGGAGCTGAGATCGATCGATCAAAACGATCGCTAGGATCGCTAAAGCATGGAAGCGGCCTAATAAGGGTCACATGTGCGTTCAGCCCGTTCAAGTGGCCTGGCTGGGGACCCTGACGCACCCCCCTCGCCGAACGCTGGTGCCCATGGGCTTTTTAGATGGTCTCGCACGGTCGCACCCTTCGCGTCTGTGTTATTGATGGAAAAATAGACCCGCACGATTCATAGCGCAGCACTCGAAATGGTCGCTGCCTGTGACCATTGCGAGCCACACCTATATATACATACTGCCAGGCAGCTAGCCATCCACATCCTGGCAAGAAAACTAGCTAGCCACAGCGTTGTCGCGCTCGCCAAAAGCCCAAAACCCTCGCACGAGATGACCTCCGGCGGCGCACCAAACCCATGGCGGGTGCCTCCTCCTCCTCCTCCGCCGCCGCCGCCGCGGCAGGACGGCCACCCCTGCCCTTTCTACGGTAAGTGGTGGCCAACAGTCCAAGCCCTTGGCGGCCACATGTCGTCCCGTGGCTGCGACAAAAAGCGCAAGCGCCGCCAGGAGAACGCGCCGGTAAGCCAGCCTCTGCCCATCTCTACTCCCCCCGTCTCGACTATGTCTGCTCTAATCGAAACTGTCTGTATCTTGCGCAGGTCAAGTGGGTATTTGCTCCTCCCGTCTGTGCTCTGCCGGGGCCGTGGCTGTGGGCTCCTAACAGCTTCTTCTGGGAGGAGTACCGCCATGGATGGCGCCCTCCGATGGAGATAAACTTCCTCGGGCTGCCGGGGGCGCCAGCGCCACAGCCGGTCATGGAGCACGAGGACGCGGAGCCGCAGGTTAACGACGGCGGAGACGGCGAGGAGGTCGACCTGACCTTGAGGCTCTGATCGATCCGTGCAAGGCGCGTGATGCTGGCAAGGGAATAAAAACTATTTCGACGACGGATGGCATCATATTTGAGATTCATGTCAGCGTTTGTTGTGCTTAAGCTATATCTTACTGTGTTCTTTGCTATTCAGATGAATATCGTGCATGTTTAAGATTCAATCTCCTTTATTTTGTTTATTAATACTATATTGTAAAAGTGTGTTCCTTGCTATGATCTTCTGATCTTTGGTGTTCGATAGATCTCAAAGGGAAGAAATATAAGCCATTATTTGTTGCGTTTGCATCCAACTTTTTTTAGCACGTGTGTGACATTCAAACTTGGTTCAGATTTTTTGTTCTACAGCAAAACTTGGTGTACATTGTCTGTCGTAGATCATTACTTTCTTAAAAAAGTGGTAAATTTTGGGCTCCATATCTTGTTTTCACAATAAGTTTCTTTGATCGATGTAAAACGAATCTTTACTCATGCAAAAAGGCAAGTCGATCGACGTTGGGATCGATTGCATGCAAACATTAACGCGCGTTCACCTGTATCCTTCTTTTTAACCGTATATATCCCACTCTCAGCCATTAGCTACTTACCATTCTAGTTACTTATTACCATTCTATAGGAAGAAGGGTGGACATCCCTGGACTCTCTCTACCCTTCATTGAGCTGGCCTACACTAATGTCATTAACAACATGAGATGGTTTTTTTTTTTGCGAAATAGCATGAGCTGGTTAATTAATATCATATATACAGTTAATCCAAGGAGATCTCATTTTCTTCTATCAATCGATGGTACAGATTTCATCTACTGATCGGTATTTTACCCATGTTGAATATTTGTTCCTTCTAAATCAAAGTTTTGTCACGAGTTAATACCGCTTTTAGTACATAAACCCAACCGGTTTTTTCACGAGTTGATACCGCACGCGCTTGCTAACCAACCCAAGCGGTAACTACAGTTGTTCAACGTAAGATGAGCCTTTCATATGTCTGGTACTCCACAGTCTACACAGAGTGAGGCGGGTCACCGTTGTCTTCCCCTTAAGCATGCAACGAGGGGCACATGCCGGCCAGCATGCGCTCGTAGACTTAGCCGAAGCAGCAGTCCAGCGCTCGAGCTTACACCGTGCACCAGTCACTCACCGCCGACGTGGCCGACGTGCTTAAGCTCGCGGTGGGTCTCGCGCGCCGGCGTGGCCATGTACACGTCACGCCGCTGCTGAACTTCGCATGCGATCACGTCTTGTCGCTCATCCAGCCCACCCCAACGCTCTCTAATATGCTGGTCGCCATCAAAGTGGATCTCGACCAGCTCATCATTTTCATTCTTGACGACCCCAGCCAGCGTAAGCCGCGTGATGCAGGAGGCCGAGTTCTCCAACGCTACCGTCAGGAGCAACCTCGAGGAGGAGGGCGCGCTCACATGATGTCCTCTTACTCGGTGCACGACCGTAGAACCTGTTGGAAATATGAGCAATTTATTAAAGAATTTTATTAACAGAAATACTAAATAAAGCATGACTAATATAGCAGAGATAAAGCAAGTCATGCTATCTGACAGAGAGAAGGTAAATAGCATCTGCATATATGAATTTGACTAAACACATCTAGAACAGACACTAGATGAAATTGCATATATGAAGTAGAACCTAACATATGTAGGGAAGAAACTAGAGCAAAGAACTGTGGCATGACTTCTAACAGAAAGAGCAAGCACACGTACGGGACAGCAGCAGCAGAAGCACTGGACTTGGGGTCGACATCCTCTCCAGCCATGTCGTTGCTGAGGTAGTCGACGTCGGGGAAGAAGTCGTCGCCGGGGAAGTAGTCGTCGGAGTCCGTGATGAAGAAGCCAGTAGTTGCGCGGAGCGCTCCCCAAAAACCTTATCACCCTTCTCCCGTACAGGACTCAAAGAGGTGCAGTTTCGGAGGCCTACTGTCCCGACCTGCGGTGCACGCCGCAAGCCGGGATAGGGAAGAACGTAGCAGCAGCGCAGTGCTCGGAACTTTGTGGTGAGAGGAAGAGGAGCTTCTGGTGTGTCTCTCTGAGAGGAGCGACCTCCCTTTTATAGGCGCAAGAGAAGGAGGCGAGAGGCTGCGCCGGGAGCTGAAGGGCAAAAATTTAGATATCGGCTCGGCTCATTCCCGCAACTCGCGGCGCGGCGCGGCGCGTCGTGATGAGGCGGGCGGCGGAGGAGGAGCGCGCGTGAATATCCCTTTTGTTCTCATGCTCATACAAGTGAGGAAAGAACCTCCCTTATAAGGAGGTTCAACTCCCACTAAACTAGCAATGTGGGACTAAACTTTAGTAGTATCCCTTGCCTTGCACAAATGGGCTAAGTGGGCCTCTAGGATTTATTAGGAATTTCTGAAATAGTTATTGGGCTGCCCAAAATAGACTAAATTCCAGCAATCCCCCACCAGATCCCAAAGGCACACAAAATTTGCCTTTGCTTCCAAAACATTGTTTTATATACCGGTACTGCAGTGGACACTGTTAAGTTGAACTTCCACCTAAAACTCTATGCTACACTAGTAAGCAACTTGAACAGTGGACTGGGCCTTGAACTGCAAGTTTTCTGCGAATCTAGCTTCACATAAAGCCTTGACCGATACGTGGCTACCGTGGGTCTTCCCCGCGGGTGGACCTTATGCGTCATACTCCGAGACCATTCATGAGTTTACTAGAGAGAACCTACTCTCATAGATTGCGACGTTTGAAAATCAAACTCATATAGGTGTGTTCTTCAAAAGATGTTCTGCAGGACAACATCTTTGCTTAAATGAGCCACTTAGAACACATTAAGATATACATCAACCTGCCATGCAGTTTTAGGAGAATATTGCATCTTCATGGAGTGGTATTGTTAATAGTAAGGATACTCTCCTCTCAGTTGACCAACAGCTTGTCTTCCACATCTAATTCACGGGATCTCCGATCACAAAGAATAGGTTACCACTGTGAACAACTCATATTGTGGGTCTCATGCCCATCTCCCTCGATGCATTATCTATCATATTACGTGATAGACCCTTAGTAAAAGGATCTGCCAGATTTTTCGACGTTTGGATATAATCCAATGCAATAACTCCGGAGTTTTTCATTTTCCTGACAGACTTTAACCTTCTCTGAACGTGTCTTGATGACTTCATATTATCCTTTGAGCTGCTCACTTTCGTGATCACAGTTTGATTGTTGCAGTTCATAAGGACACCCGGTACAGGTTTCTCAACAACCGGCAAGTCATTCAAGAGCCGACGAAGCCAATCTGCTTCGACCGTAGCTGTATCTAGTGATGTGAGTTCTGCTTCCATTGTTCACCTCGTTAAGATGGTCTGCTTGCAAGACTTCCAAGAAACAGCGCCACCTCAATGAGTGAATACATATCCGCTCATGGCCTTTATCTCATCAGCATCTGAGATCTAGTTCGAGTCACTATACCCTTCAAGCACCTTTGGGTGTCCGGTGTAGTGAATTTCATAATTCGCAGTGCCTTTCAAATAACGCAAAACTCTCTCTAGAGCTTTCCAATGCACATCTCCTGGTTTTGAGACAAACCGACTCAGTTTGCTAACAGCAAAAGAGATGTCAGGTCTTGTAGCACTGGTTAAGTACATAAGCGAGCCAATAATCTAAGAATATTTCAATTGATCTCTAGCAATTCTTCGATTCTTTCGAAGTAACACACTCGCATCATATGGTGTTGGAGAGGGCTTCCAGTCACTATAGCCAAAGCGACTCAAGATCTTTTCCACATAGTGGGATTGAAGCAATGTAATCCCACCATCATCGTCTCTCAACAACTTGATGTTCAGAATGACATCAGCCACTCCTAAATCCTTTATCTCAAAACAGCGAGATAGGAAATCCTTGACCTCCTTAATAACATTCAGATTTGTTCCAAAAATCAGTATGTCATCAACATACAAGCAAAGGATAACTCCCACGCCCCCACCATGGCGATAGTACACACATTTGTCAGCTTCGTTTACAACAAAGCCTGCAGTTGTTAAAGTTCTTTCAAACTTCTCATGCCACTGTTTTGGTGCTTGCTTGAGTCCATACAAAGACTTCAACAACTTGCACACTTTTCCTTCCTGACCATCTAGTACAAACCCATCTGGTTGTTCCATATAAATTTCCTCGTCCAACTCTCCATTTAGGAAAGCAGTCTTAACATCCATTTGATGAACGAGAAGACCATGTGAGGCAGCTAGTGAAAGTAGAACTCGAATAGTGGTCAGTCGAGCCACGGGTGAGTAAGTATCAAAGAAGTCTTCACCTTCCTTTTGGGTATAACCCTTAGCCACGAGCCGAGCCTTGTACTTTTCAATAGTACCATCACGCCTAAACTTCTTCTTGAATACCCATTTGCATCCTATAGGTTTGCACCCATAAGGACGATCAGTTATCTCCCAAGTTTCATTCACCAAGATGGAATTCATCTCGCTACGAACCGCTTCCTTCCAGTAGTCAGCATCTTCAGATGCATAGGCCTCTGAAATAGAACTGGGAGTGTCATCTATGAGATACACAAGAAAATCATCACCAAAGGACTTTGCAGTCCTCTGTCTCTTGCTCCTAGTAGGAACTTCATTGTTCTCCTCCACAGGACTTTCAAAGTGTTCCATCGAAATGGCAGGTTCGGTAATTGTAACTGGTTCCTGATTCGATGAACTAGGCATCTCCTGATTAGATGAGGTAGCCATATCCTTCATGGGAAAGATATCTTCAAAGAAAGTCGCATCATTCGACTCCATGATCGTACCGACATGCATGTCAGGTACCTCAGATTTTTACAACCAAGAATCTATAGCCAATGCTATGAAAAGCATATCCCAGGAAAACACAATCCACAGTCTTTGGTCCAAACTTCCGCTTCTTTGGAATTGGAACATTGACTTTTGCCAAACAACCCCATGTTCGTAGATAAGAGAGTTTCAACCTTTTCTTCTCCCATTCCTCGAATGGAGTTATCTCTTTGTTCTTTGTGGGAACTCGGTTTAGGACATGACATGCCATCAATATTGCCTCCCCCACCATGCCTTGGAGAGACCCGATGTGTCTAACATGGCGTTAACCAAATCAGTTAGAGTACGGTTCTTTCTTTCGGCCACCCCATTTGACTGAGGTGAATAGGGAGGCGTCCTCTCATGGATTATACCATGTTCCGCACAAAAAGCATCAAATTCATTGGAAAAATACTCTCCACCATGGTCGGACCTAAGCCTCTTGATTTTTTGATCAAGTTGGTTTTTCACTTCAGCTTTATAGATCTCGAAAAAGTTCAAAGCCTCATTCTTAGATTTCAGAAGATACACACGGGAGTATCTAGTGGAGTCGTCAATTAACGTCATGAAATATTTCTTTCCACCTTTTGTCAAAACACCATTCATTTCACATAGATCTGAATGTATGAGCTCTAGTGGTGCAAGATTTCTCGTTTCCGCAGTCGTGTGAGACTTACGAGGTTGCTTAGCTTGCACACAAACTTGACACTTAGATCCCTTAACAGTGGTGAAACTAGGGATTAAGTTCAACTTCGCTAGTCGCGACATGCAAACAAAGTTAACACGACAAAGACGTGAATGCCACACATTTGATTTACTATTGTTGCAAACATGATTATCAATTTTATTGCAAACATCTGACAAGGATAAACGAAACAGGCCTCCTGACTCATAGCCTTTACCAACAAAGGTTCCATACTTGGATATTACAAATTTATTCGACTCAAAGACAAGCTTGTAGCCATCTCTACACAGAAGAGATCCACTAACAAGATTTTTATTGACGGAGGGGACATAATGCACGTTCTTCAGCCGCACGATCTTCCCCGAAGTAAACTTCAGATCGACCGTGCCAACACCACGAACAGAAGCACTTGAACCGTTGCCCATCAGCACAGTTGAAGTCCCTGCGGTCCGATAAGACGAAAACATGGATATATCACTGCATACATGCAAATTAGCACCCGTGTCAATCAACCAGTCAGGAGAATGACATACTGAAAGAATAGTGGGAAATATACCATACCCAGCATCCTTCATGGCAGTGTCTCCAATGACAACATTAGCGGTCTTGTCGCCTTTTCCAGGATGACGCTTGTCATAGCGATTAGGGCAACTAGGAGCCTAATGATCAGGATCCCCACACACATGACAAACACCTTTCTTCTTGTTATTCTTCTTTTTGAAGTTCGTGTGTTGCACAACCTTATTCTTCCCATCAAACTTTGCCTTACCATCAAACTTGCCCTTGTTCTTGAACTTGTGGGGCTGGAAGTTCTTCTTCTGTACCAGATTGGCACTAGATCCTCCCTCAATACCTCGAGCACGTGTGTCCTTTGCTCTCGCCTTTTCTTCCACATCAAGAGTACCAATGAGATCCGGAACGGAAAACTCCTGTCTCTTATGCTTCAGTAAGGTAGCAAAGTTCCTCCACGAAGCAGGAAGCTTAGTGATGATAACCCCGGCAACAAACTTGTCCGGTAGCATGCAGTTGAAGTGCTCAAGTTCTCTAGCAAATGACTGTATTTCATGAGCTTGCTCAACCACGGAGCGTTCTTCAGTCATCCTGTAATCATAGAATTGCTCGATGATGTACAGCTCAGTGCCGGCATCCGAGACCCCAAACTTGGCCTCGAGTGCGTCCCACATATCTTTTCCATTATCAATTGACGCATAAGCATCAACTATGTTCTCACCAAGAACACTCAAGAAAGCAGCCTTAAACAGAGTATCCATTTTCTGAAAAGCTTGTGCATGTTGAGCATCAAGTTCTCCTTCAGGTCTGCCAAGAGTGGCCTCATAGCAACTCATGGTTTTAAACCATAAGACTGCTCTCACGCGCCACCTCTTATAGTGGATACCCTCAAACATAGGAAGTCTCATGGAAGCAGCAAAAGCACTCGGGGTAAATTGCCTATAATAAGGTTTTTGGATTGTTGGAAATATGAACAATTTACCAAAGGATTTTATTAACGGAAATACTAAATAAAGCATGACTAATATAGCAGAGATAAAGCAAGTCATGCTATCTGACAGAGAGAAGGTAAATAGCATCTGCATATATGAACTTGAACTAAACACATCTAGAACAGACACTAGATGAAGTTGCATATATGAAGTAGAACCTAACATATGCAGGGAAGAAACTAGAGCAAAGAAGGGACAACAGCCATGTCGTTTGCTAAGGTAGTCGACGTCGGGGAAGAAGTCGTCGGAGTCCGTGATGAAGAAGCCAGTAGTCGCGCGGAGCGCTCCTGAGTGACTTCGTCGTGACGAGGCGTGGCGGCGGAGGAGGAGCGCGCGTGGATATCCCTGTTGTTCTCATGCTCATACAAGTGAGGTAAGAACATCCCTTATAAGGAGGTTCAACTCCCACTAAATTAGCAATGTGGGACTAAACTTTAGTAGTATCCCTTGCCTTGCACAAATGGGCTAAGTGGGCCTTTAGAATTTATTAAGAATTTCTGAAATAGTTATTAGGCTGCCCAAAATAGACTATATTCCAGATGAACCCTATCCCGTATGCCTCGCCAAACCCCATGTCGCCAACGCGTGCAAGCTCTGCTTGGCCATCGACGTTGGGCACCAATTAATGCGCCTAGGTCGCGTCCGTATATGGACGTGTCTCTCATGGGTCAGAGCTGTTCTGTGTTTCTCGCCAGCACACATCGGAAGCAACGTGCGTACATATATGCATCTCCAAGATGAATCAACATGTGTCCTTCACCTCCTCTCGTGCGTTTCGCTACGTGAACTTGTGCACCTACTTCGACGGAAAGTAGTACGGAGTAGCCTAAAGCAAACGTAACATGTCAGGAATGAGCGAGCAGCAGCTGTACAATACGAGAGGATGCATTAGTCATTAACATGTCTCGCCTCGGGCTACCAAGGCAGCGCTAGTAACGGCGTACTCGAGCTCGCAGCGTCCCGACTCGTTGACCTCGGTGTGGTGCAGCTCCCTCCGCAAACTCATTTTTACCGGTACCTACCTGTGGTCTTGCTACCAACGAGGTGCTGCCATATGTAAAGTTATGGGACCATATGCATGTGTTTATGAATGCACGTGCAAAGAATCTTTTGTATTTCTGATTGTAGTTTAAATCAATGTCAGGATAGCGCAGTAGTACTTTTTTAACTGAGTGGTACACATGCATGCATCACATCTCTTCTCTCCCTCAAACAAATCCATGTATTTTATCTTTGTTTGAAATTTTAGATGGTCAATATCTTTAGCAGTAATGTTCTATTATTCAATTTTTTATATATTAAAATTCTTGATCATATTATCTTTAGAACAAGAACAATTTTGAATATATTTAAACTACTTTAATTTTTGCTATTTCAATCTATCAAAATTTTAATTTCACTCATTTCAATTTTACTTATTTGAAATAATTGGAATCAGTTATTGAAATAATTGAAACCACTTTTTTGAATTTTTTTCATGCATATGAAACACATTTCAGTGTGAAATATGTGAAACTTGTTAATTCAAAAATGCGACACTAGTTATTTCAAACAGATGTAACTGATTATTTCAAAAAAATTTATAAAATGAGCAAAATCTGTTTTCTGAAGCGTGTGAAATAGTTTTTGGAAATACAGGCATCGGTAAAATTACTTATTCGCAGCTCCCTCCTCGAGCTGCTGGTGGACGTCGACAAGGAAACGAAGGAGAAGGCGCTGGCCTTTCCTTGACGGTTTACACCTTAAATGCAAGCTGCGCGACCAAGCATACGCGCAGCGCATGCGTTTTCTTGCCGGTGATCGTGAAGTAGATGCAGCACACGTTCACGTGCAGCCGTGCAGGTGATCAAATGTGGTAGAAATTTCTTTTCCCAGAGATAATCTATTAACTACACTATGCTTCTTAATTTTTAAGCTCTCACAGTTAATTGCAATGAAAAATTAGCATGCTACAAAATTTAGCGTCGGCCTTTTCAAAATGTTATACAAGTTATAGCGTGCCATAATTGAAATAATATTTTATAGAAAAATGTCAAATACATCAGAAAAAATAAGGCTTTTATAATTTGCAAGGAAAGGGAACACTCCTAATTAAACAGACAAGCATACAAAAGCTAGGATCAAAGCATGTACACTCCTAATTTGCAAGGAAAGAGAACACTCCTAATGAAACAGAGAAGCATCACTGGCTGACTTGTCAACGCCAGTGGCGTGGTGGACATTGGCGTAGTCTTGCTAGAGTTGGAGGCATGGCCAGGGGCGCTACTTGGAGAGGGATGAAGAGAAGTTGTTGCCACTTACAAACCGCTGCCGCTGCCTTCACCCACGAGTCAAAAATGCCGCCGCCCTCGGTCACGACCTAGTAGAAAATTGGGGAACTATTTGGCTAGGTTAGGTTGTATGCGTTGCGTTCAAGTATGAGAGGGAGAGAGAGAGTCAGTTGGGTCGAGGCCGTGCGGCGATGCCTGATGGGCTGTTGTGTAGTACATGAGAAAACACCACAACGCTGTTTCGTTTAGCGGCGAAATAGTGCGCTATAGCGCGAACAACGCTGTAGCGAATACATTTGCTAAAATGTAACTTGGCCATTCCAGATACGCCGCAGCAACACTATAACGTCGAAATATCACACTATTTTTTCATTGGTTCACTGAGGTCTTCAATTTAAAATTGGGTCATCCAATTTTGACCAGGTCAACAATTTCTCAAGGAGTTCTCTCATTTAATTCTTTGAATTCACTATGGTCCCGAATTTTTGAGTTCTCCCATTCGATTGAGGTATTCAAATTTTGAATTGGTTCACACTTTGGCCAGGTCAATGATGTTTTAAATTTGTCGGCAACAATGGGCCTATGAAAACATATCAACCTCTTGATGTTGTCCTAGATAGGGGTGTGTGTAACGCCCCGGACACACCCGTCGGTGGTCGTTACTCCTGGAGGGATCTAAACTGGCCCCACAGATCAATACTAGTCTTTTCTGCGCACTTTGTCCTCACTCGTGCGCACCCGGAAGCAACTTCCCGGTCGGTCACCCATCCTGAAACTACTCAAAGCTGAGCACGCTTAACTTTGAAGTTCTTTCCGAATGGGCTCCCGAAAAAGAAGGAATTCCTTATTGATATGAGTAGTCTATCATCCCTAATAAGCCAGGCTATCACATACACCCCCACTCAGAGGACCACAGGAACGTTCCCTCTTGGCACATATGTCTGTGTATCCAGTCCGGTACATGTGCCATGCTGTGTGCCACGACGGGTCACAAACTTCGTGAACAACATGACCGCGCACCTGTCCACAAACATCCATGTAACCGTGAGGGTCGGCTCTGATACTAACTTGTAACGCCCCGGACACACCCGCCCGTGGTCGTTACTCCCGGTGAGATCTAGACTGGGCCCACATATCAATACTAGTCTTTTCTGCGCGCTTTGTCCTCGCTCGTGCGCACCCGGGAGCAACTTCCCGGTCGGTCACCCATTCTGAAATTACTCCAAGCTGAGCACGCTTAACTTTAGAGTTCTTTTCGAATGGGCTCCCGGAAAAGAAGGAAATCCTTATTGATATGAGTAGTCTATCGTCCCAAATAAGCCAGGCTATCACAGGGTGCTAACCACGTCAGCTCTTAGACATTGGCTAGGCCAAGCACCCCAAACAACCAACCAGCGGTCCACATTCGTCAAGCCTCATGAAGTATTCGAGAGGGAATCTTCCAAAGACTTGGCGCATACTCCAAGGCATGAATGCACCCTTTGGCATGTTTATCTTAAAATGTAACTAACCTATGTGTAATCCTAGGTACCCCAGCATCTATATAAGATGAGGAGCATAGTCCGTAGAGAAGGATATACTCATACACATACGATCTCAAGGTAGATCAACATGTACTCTGTACCCCATCCATAATAAATACATACAAAACATGAAGGTTTTACCTCTTCGAGTGGGTCTGAACCTGGGTAAACATCACGTCCCCTCTCTGTCATGTTACCATCGTGCCAAGGCTACCAGCTTCGGACCCCCCACATGAGATCTCAAGATTCGACTCTGTCACCCGTGCATCCTCTAATCATCTAGAAAAAAGAAGAGGCAACATGTGATAGAGGTGAGGGTGTACCGTCTTTCGATAATTTGTTATATTAAGATAGAGAAAAAAGTGTTACAACAGAGTGAACATGTGCTGGCCATTGCCGCGGTAACACCACTCCAAAGACTCACAGGATTACTATCGTTGATCCACTACTACCACATGTTTCCACTACCGAAACAACTCTCTAATCCCATCAACTGTTATGGAGGCCAGGTGGTTCATAATTTAGAAGGTAAGTTCAATAGATTACATCATGGATTGTCAACTATTGCATTTTCTTCATTACCGAAAAAAATCATTGCATTTTCTTGAGAGACCCAGCCGAGAGACTATCTTTCCTTTTGTTAACTGTACCAATATCGCTTTGAGTGCCCTCACATTAATTATTTATAGTATGTTGTTAGCAGCCCAAGTGACACATTCGCCTCCTTCCAGATTGTGTACTCATTATATTATACAGAACTAAACATGAAATTTGTTGCCTGTGTTTTATATCTTGCTCATTATGTTTGTTATTTTTAGTCAGGGTATGCAATGCTCTAAGTAATGATATTATTTTAACCATCATGTGGAATCTACGATACCTACATTATGTTATCCTTTGGAAAAGTAAAATTATAGTCTTATTTTGGTGAAACAAATTACATTCTATTGTCTCTTACACTTGGGAAAACACTACATGTTTGAAGGATCACAAGGCACGAATTTGTCATTATCCTTCATATTTTGTTAATTTACTTTACATACAATTGATCTCATGTTCTTCTTTTCAGCACTTTCCTATAAAACATATTGTTAATATTCATTCATGCTTTGTATTTGTGCATTTGTGACGTAATTTTGAACTTTTGTTTATTATGTTTTGCCATCCATAGTTTGCCCACCTACAATTCAGAATCATCTCATTTGCATAATTTGAAGGTAAATGTTATAACAAAAAACGATGATTTTTTACTTTGTGTCCATCATTCCTTTCTGACATTAATTAATACAAGAAAGTTGCATATGAAACACTTAGGATTTTCCCTTCAAGCTATCTAAATATAAGAAAAAATCTCGCATTGTACATTTCAACATGGTATTCGGTGGTTGCTCACTACTTGCTCTTACCCCAACCTATATTGCATTTGATAGTGAACCTTTTGGTGCCATTTATATTACCTTATTTTGTTTCCTATTGCAATGTACTAATGACTGAATAACCAGATGGAGTTTATTTGTTTTGTTTGACGATGTTACATTGGAGCAAACAAGATATTTTTGCTAAATCCTTATTAACATGGATCCATATAATGTGGATCAACATGTCCTCTAGACTATACCCGTCGAATAAACTAAAACTCTCATGGTATCCCGCAGCAATGCGCGGGGAATTAACTAGTTTTTAAAAGTTGATGAACCCCGAAAAGGTACACATCAGCTAGTATAACATTGTCATAAAATAAAAAGAGAAATAAGAAAGGAAAAAATAAATAAGTAAATAACAAATAAAAACAAAATAAATTAAAATATATCTTTACTGATCTTGGTTGCAATGAGTTTGTGAAAACCTATGCAGTGTATAAAACAGATCATGATTAGTCGTGTCCTCGATTACGAACAACTTTCGAGCAACTCCACTGAGAACTGTCAGCTTGATCTCATCACCTCATCTTAATTGAAATTGGATGGGTTGTTGAACCAAGGGAGCAATTGACCAACCGAGGTGCCTGATGTGAGATCAGGGGAATTACCGATGGAGATTGGTCTATGGCAGCCGTGTGAGATGGTGGCCCATTTATTCATATGCATTATGGATAATCGTGTGAGATGGTTGTCCAACATGACTATTTTCTACCAGGTTTGGCTTACTACCCGGTTGAAGCTTGCGAATACATTCAATGTAGGACCCTCATTGGTATAATGTATACTGTTCCATGATTTCCATATCGAAGGAGAGATACGAAGTAGGTTTACGATGCTATACTCAAATCTTGCCTGTTGGTGGACGGATGACACAAGACTAGGATATAATATCCGTTGCATGCTTGTACTGTAAGCTAGGCCATGATCTAAGTAGATGTGTGTTGTAAAACATTGGAACTGCGATGTAATATTATGATATGTGATGTATTCTTGGTATTCGATCGTCAACTGTGTGTGTCAGCTATTGATCTTGGGACTAACACAGAAAGCACAGAGATCCGGGCCCCCTCTCGGGACCGCGCGTTGAGACTTACTGATTAAGTAAAGGAAGAGGTGAGTTTTACATACCTAGGAATGACGATATTACAACAACAGATTATGGCGTGAATTTGGCAATCGAGAAGTTGGTCAACTATCGGCGATCGCGAAGGCTCATAGTATTCATGGGCGATGTAAAGGTAAGAATAGGGGCTATGTAGAGGCTGGAATAGTAGTGGCAGCTCTGGCTAGAGGTTTAGAGATTACCCTACAGAGGAATTACTTTTTTCTCACATAGAGGAGGTTGAATCGGGAGAGATGAAGGAGCAGCTAGGAAGAACAAAGGTTATGGGGAAATTTAATCTTAGGGTATTGGTGGGTATTTTTTGGGACTCTCATGCCAATAGACCATTTGGGAGATCCATCAACTTTAATTTCCTAGTTAGTTTTTAACTAATTTTTTAAAGCATGAAATGACTGTAGGAGAGATTCCTATAGTCTTTTTTTTGTAAAAAGAGAATGTGTCACATGTTATAGTATTTACACCAAGATGTTTCAAAAGTGAAGTAGGGAGCTATGGGAGGCCTTGTACCAAGGAAGAAATGAAATAACTCAGCCTAGGCGTGAATCTATGCCTACGCAGTCCGAAATCCTCCTTAGACCTCTTTAGCTAGCATGTATGGAGTAAATGATCTTTTGGAATAAAAATTTGTTCCGCTCCTTCCAAATCGACCATGCCATGACAACGAAGGTTCCATGAACATGGGTTCGGCCTAGTCTCTCTTAGCATTCGATAACCATTCAGACATGTTGATCCTCGCACTCTAGGATATATTGAGTGTATCCCGACAGTTTTTGTAGAACGGGAAAGTGAAGAAGACATTTCTTTGCGAAATAAGTCAAGAATTAGGTAGACATGTTCAAGCATCTCTTCACATTGTTGCTGGCATAGAATGAAATCGCCAGGACGTTGAGTGTCGGGGGCCACCACATAGTGCCTGCGGCAAACCATGTTCTTTGTGTTCAACATGTTTGATAGAAGTAGCCAATCGAACACCATCAACTTCATGGTGAATTTAGACTCCGAAATCCATTTGAAAAAGTTGTCGGTCACCACATCCCTGAGGTAAAACTGATACAATTCCGCTGAGGTGTATTTGTGTCACCAATCATAGGTTGTAACACCCCGGATGTAACTTGCCATATTTGTAACTCCGACTCTTGCCATTTTCGGCTATGTGTTATGATATTCCCTCCGTGGTCGGGTTTTGTCTTTTTTTTTGCATTTTGTCATGTCGTGCATTTTCATATCATGTCATCATGTGCATTGCATTTGCATACGTGTTCGTCTCATGCATCCGAGCATTTTCCCCGTTGTCCGTTTTGCAATCCGGCGCTCCTATCTCCTCCGGTGCATCCCTCTTGTTTTCTTTCGTGTGCGGGTGTCAAACTTTCTCGAAATGGACCGAGGCTTGTCAAGTGGCCTTATTATACCACCAGGAGACCACCGGTCAAGTTTCGTTCCATTTGGAGGTCGTTTGGTACTCCAACGGTTAACCGGACATCCGCAAAGTCCATTTGAGTGTCCAGCAAAAACCCCCCTAAAAACCAGCCCAAAACCCACCAAACTCTCTTCCATGCTCTAGGTCGTTCGATCACGATCGTGTGGGCGAAAACCGCACCTCATTTGGAGCCTCCTAGCTCCCTCTACCTATTTATATGTGAGACCCCCGAAATTCAACCGCAGTCCAAATCCTAAAAAATCCCTCCGCGCCGCCGGACACGTCGCGCCGCCGCGTCCGCACCAGTGAGAAGCCGCCACGTGGCAGCGTCCCCGCGCTGCCGCCGGCCCGCGGGCCCGCGCACCCTCGCCGCCTCCGGCGCGCCTCCACCCCGCCGCCGCGGTACCCCGCACCGCCGCCTCCCGAGCCCGGCCGCCGACCGCCGCCGCCCGGGGCCCCGCCGCCCTTCGCCGCGCCGCCGCACCAGTGGGCGCCGCCGTCGCGCCGCCCGGAGCCGTGCCCCTTGCCGCCGGCGCCTCCTCCATCGCCGGCCACATCCCCTCTCCGGCCTCTTCTCTCCTCCCGCCGGCGAGCTGCTCCGCCGCCCCGGCGAGCACCCGAGCACGAGCCCGGCCAGATCCCATCGGATCCCGTATGTATGACTTTTTCCCCGAGCCCCCCTAATTTCTCCAAGTCCTCAAATATCTACAGCATGTGCACTTGTTCGTGATGCTATAACTCTTTGCATGTAGCTCCGATTCGTGCGTGTAATATGTCAAATTGTTCGCCTCGTGATGCTCTTCATTTTGTTCAATTGTACCATGTTCATTAGAGGTCATCTTCATGCCCAAATCTCTGTTGGAAGAGGGCTAGTTGCTGTTATTCTCTGGTTCTTATCAGAACTTGGAGATTTGTCATTTTTGTATCATTTATTCTGTGCATCTTATGAGCATGAGCTCTACATGTGTTTTGAAGTATGCCATGCCATCTTTCCAGTGGTGTAGTACTTGTATTTTTGTGATCTCTGTGGTGACTAGCACAAGCATGCAAAGTAGGCTCCATAATGTTTCTGATTTCAGGGACTTGGTGATTTCTCCAAGTCTTTGTCTGCTGTTATATTGTTGCCATGTAAACTTGATGCTACAGAGAGATCCATGCATATTTTGGAGATGTTCAGTAAGGATGTTTTGTAGCTATAGTTGTAGTTGATCCATTCCTGCCCTTGTTTGCAATTATGGAGTGCCATAGCATGACTCAATCATGCTCTACTTTTGCTATAAAATATTTCTGGCAGATTCTTAACATGATATGCAATTTTGCCAAGCTTATTGTAGTTGATCCGTACATGCTATGTTTTTGTTCTTACCATGGATAGCTTCATAAACATGCCATCTTGCTTTAGGTATGCTTGGTTTGTCATGCATTGCTCTGTAGTGAGTGCATCAAGCTCACAAAGAGGCCTACATATTATTGTTTCTGCCATGCTCTGTTTTCTGCTAAGTCTGAAACCTGATAACGAAACTTGCTAATTTTACATGCTTGCCATCATATCTTCTGATCCTTTTTGGCTTATGGTCAGTAAGGGACTTTTGTCATATGCATTTAGTATAATACTTCCATGCCTTGTTTTACTATGTTAAGTACCTGTAGCATGTTGATTTCCTGCTCTGAACATTGCTACCTGATGCTGTTTTCTGCCATGTCCAGTTTTTCACCAAGTCTGTGATCCTGTTATCTTTTGCACTTTTGCCATGCTTGTTTGAGCTTGATATGTTGTGATCTAGCCGTAGCTCAGTGTTCATCTTTTGTCAAGCATCTCCTGTAGATTACTGCCATGTGCTTTGTTGCTATGTTGGGGTGCTGTAGCATTGTTACTTGTTGCATCTTAAGTGCTATCATGCTGTTAATCGCAGATTCGTGTCATTCTTGTTTTGCTTGCCATTTGCAAACCGTGCATCCGTTTCCGGTGATCTTTATATCGATTTTGACCGAAATCATCTCATCTTTCCAGTGGCATGCTTGGTTTGCCAAGTTACTGCCTTATTCATCATTTTCCTTCCGGAGCACGCATATGCATCGCATATCATATCTTGCGTATCATGCATGTTTTGCATCATGTTGCTTGTGCATTTCTCGTGGTTGATTGTGGTTCCGTTTGTTTGTGTTCTTGTCTTGGGTAGAGCCGCGAGACGAGTTCGTGAACGAGGAACCTGTTGAGTACGCTTACGAGGATCAAGCTTTCGACAACTCTGAGAACCTTGCAGGCAAGATGACCACCCCTCGAAATCACTTCTATCTTTGCTATGCTAGTTGTTCGCTCTATTGCCATGCTCGTTACCTATCACTTGCTATATCATGTCTCCCATTTTCCCATGTCAGCCCCTAACCATCCTTTCCTAGCAACCGTTGTTTGGCTAAGTTATCGCTTTTGCTCAGCCCTTCTTATAGCGTTGCTAGTTGCAGGTGAAGTTGAAGTTTGTTCCATGTTGGAACATGGATATGTTGGGATATCACAATATCTCTTATTTAATTAATGCATCTATATATTTTGGTAAATGGTGGAAGGCTCGGCCTTATGCCTGGTGTTTTGTTCCACTCTTGCCGCCCTAGTTACTGATATACCGGGATTATGTTCCTTGAGTTTGCGTTCCTTATGCGGTCGGGTGATTTATGGGACCCCCTTGACAGTTCACCTTGAATAAAACTCCTCCAGCAAGGCCCAACCTTGGTTTTACCATTTGCGACCTATACCTTTTTCCCCCGGGTTTTCTAGAGCCCGAGGGTCATCTTTATTTTAAACCCCCGGGCCAGTGCTCCTCTGAGTATTGGTCCAAACTGTCAGTCGCCGGTGGCCACCAGGGGCAACTCTGGGCTGGCCTATCGGAAGCTTGGACAATCCGGTGTGCCCTGAGAACGAGATATGTGCAGCTCCTATCGGGATTTGTCGGCACATTCGGGCGGCTTTGCTGGTCTTGTTTTACCATTGTCGAGATGTCTTGTAAACCGGGATTCCGAGACTGATCGGGTCTTTCCGGGAGAAGGTTTATCCTTCGTTGACCGTGAGAGCTTATGATGGGCTAAGTTGGGACACCCCTGCAGGGTATTATCTTTCGAAAGCCGTGCCCGCGGTTATGAGGCAGATGGGAATTTGTTAATGTCCGGTTGTAGAGAACTTGTCACTTGACCCAATTAAAATACATCAACTGCGTGTGTAGCCGTGATGGTCTCTTCTCGGCGGAGTCCGGGAAGTGAACACGGTCTGTGTTATGTATGACGTAAGTAGGAGTTCAGGATCACTTCTTGGTCATTGCTAGATGACGACCGTTCCGTTGCTTCTCTTCTCGCTCTCATTTGCGCAAGTTAGCCACCATATATGCTTATTGCCGCTGCAGCTCCACCTCATTGCACCCTCCTTTCCTATAAGCTTAAATAGTCTTGATCTCGCGGGTGTGAGATTGCTGAGTCCCCGTGACTCACAGATTCTACCAAAACAGTTGCAGGTGCCGACGATGCCAGTGCAGATGATGGGGTCGATCTCAAGTGGGAGTTCGACGAGGAACGTGGTCGTTACTATGTGACTTTTCCTGATGATCAGTAGTGGAGCCCAGTTGGGACGATCGGGGATCTAGCATTTGGGGTTGTCTTATTTTCATCTGGATCTTGACCGTAGTCGATCTATATATGATTGTATTTTTGGATGATGTATGAATGATATTTATGTATTGTGTGAAGTGGCGATTGTAAGCCAACTCTTTATCCCATTCTTGTTCATTACATGGGATTGTGTGAAGATGACCCTTCTTGCGACAAAACCACTATGCGGTTATGCCTCTAAGTCGTGCCTCGACACGTGGGAGATATAGCCGCATCGTGGGCGTTACAAGTTGGTAATCAGAGCCATCCCCGACTTAGGAGCCCCCTGCTTGATCGAATCGCTGGCGTTGTTGAGTCTAGAACAAAAATGTTTTGAGTCTTAGGATTATATATATCGGAGAGTAGGATTCTTTTTACTCCTCAGTCCCTTCGTCGCTCTGGTGAGGTCTCCTGACGTAGAAGTTTTGACTATTCTCTCCTCAAATTTCACTAAAAAAAATTTAGGATCACGCGGGTATTTTGGAATCGTTCAGATGGTTTTGTGACGAGAACATTGTTCTTGGTGCCTCCTGACATTTAGGGGTTGTGGCAGTGTCCCGGGGAGTTGAGCTCCGAGGTGTTGTCGTCACAATTTTATCGCTGCAGTTCTGGAATACCTGAGTTTCGCCGACATCGAAATCTCTTTTATGCAGTTGTTGGTGAGATCACCTCGACGCCACCCAGTACTGGGGCGGGAGTTCGGGAGTATTGCCATAACTTGTATAACGGATGTTTTTCGAAGGTTGAGGTAAACGATTTCCGAAGATTTCTTGGTTATGTGTTGACGGATGGATACAGCTGGATCTAGGGATTGCTAGTTTGTGCAATATCTCTGCATGCTAGAATGACCCGCACATCCCAGATGCACGAGGGACAGAGCTAGCATAGTATGTGGACCAGACAAGCTCTACCCATGGAACATCGTGGTGATTGTAGAACTTGTCAAGAAACTTCATTAGGAAGGCAATATTTGAAGTATTGGTATCAACAATTCTGAACCACCTCTAGTTTAGCTTTGCATACTGTTGAGGATATAGACCTTAGAGTCACCCGCCAGGAGGGGCCGGGTTACTCATATGGTCGTTGCCAGAAGCCCGGAGCTAAGCTTGAAGACGATGGGCCAGAGATGGGCTTAAGACCAGGGGTTGGCTTAAGGCCCGTAGTTATAATCATTATTATGGTAACTTGTAATGTAAGGCAAGTATAGTTGAGAGTCCGAGCCAGACACTCTTATGAGCCGGCCGGGACTCTAAGGGCTGCGGGGAGTCAGCCTCCCTATATAAAGGGACGACCCGGCAGCGGTTTAGGGACAAGAACAATCTCATCGAGAGCCGGGCATAGCAGTTTAAGCTCCCTGGTGATCGTAACCCTAATCAATACCACCTCAAACTGGACGTAGGCTTTTACCTTCACCATAAGGGGCCGAACCAGTATAAACCCTCGTGTTACTTGTCCCGCATTAACCCCTTCAAGCTTCCTAGTTGCGATGGCTCCACGACTAAGTCCTAGCTCAAGGACATCTGCCGTGACGATTCCACGACAGTTGGCGCCCACCGTGGGGCCAGCGCACGGTGGATTTGAGTTCTTGAAGGGCAGCTTCGAAGGGCTCAAGGGATATGTTGTGGGCCGGATGACCAAGAGTCGTCGCGGCAAGCTCTACATCGACGATGCAAACTGGGGCCCCGACGCCGGCTCAATTGAGTACGGGTACCGGGTCCCCTTCGGCGGAATTCATGTTTTCATTGGCAAGATTGGCGAGCCGGGCCCAGAGCCGGATCTCCGCGCCGATCTCATCGAAACGGCTCAGCGCGCACGACCCGCCCGGGCCCGGCCTGCCTTAAGGCGCCCTTTTGTGGGATGCATCCATGGAGGGCCCTCTGATCCATCCGGGTCTCGTGATGAGGCGGCCGCCGGCTCTCATGGCGAGTCGGCCACCGATGAGTCGAACTCGTTGTATCAACTTCAAGACGGTAGGCTCATGGGCTGTTCCGATGGTGACAGTATTCCGGACCTATTTGAGCCGCCAAGTCAGGTTGGGGTTTTTATGGCTGGTGCGCAGCCTGTCCAGAACCCCGCTGCTGGACCGGGAAGCCCGGTGCCTTCTCCGGCTCAGGTGCTGATGGATCTCACGGACAAGATGACGGCCCTGCTAACCGCCACGGTTGACCCGGCAGATCAAGCTCATCATGATGCAGAGGTGGCACAGTTAAAATTGGATCTAATGAAAGCTAAAGAGGATCTTGCAGCGGAAGGGATCAGGCTGGCCGCGGAGAGGGCGGCTCTCGATGCCCAAACTCAGCTGATTCAGGCACAGTCCTTCCAACTCACGATGGATCAGAACGCGGCCAATGAGGTCATGAGAAGGAGGCATCAAAAGGCCCAATCTCGACTCCCTCCGGTTTACGATCCACGTAACCTCTTCAACACGCCAGGTGCAGGGTCTAGTAACCCGCCAGGGGTCGTAGCGCCCGGGTCTGGACCCCTTATTCAGCCACGAGTGATGGGGCCTCCCCAGGTGCCCCCTGCCCCGCCTCAGTATGTGCCAATACCCCTGGGCCATTATAATAACCCACTGGAGAACATGGTCGCTGCGGCAGCACGGCTGGCGGCTCTACCAGTTGACGGCGACTCTCCGACGGCTATTGAAACCCGTCGGGTTAGAGAACTCCTTCAGACAGCACTGGTGCAGCAAGAGGCGTACTCCTACAGCCGGGATAGGATCCACTCGACCCCTCGTCCAGGCCAGAGCCCGAGTTACAGCCGGCACATGGTCTCAGCAACCGGCTCAAGTAACGTCCGACGCCATGACCCGCCCCCTGGCCATGGCCCGGCTCATAATGGAGCCTTTTACGCAGCAGACCAAAGCGCGGCAAGAGGCGGAGCAAGTACCTCAATTGACGGCTTACCAGACCCCCCCCCGGCTTATCCGATGACTTCCATTGATGTGGGTATCCCTACCAGGACCGGGGGTGTCCCTTGTTTAGTGCCAGCTATCCGTAATGAACGTCTACCTAAGGACTTCAAGGGCCCTAGGAAGGTGCCTAACTACACAGCTGACTTACAACCCGCAGCCTGGATCGAGAGTTATGAGATGGCTATGGAGCTACTGGAGGTCAGTGAGGCGGCCATGGCCAAGTATTTCACCATGATGTTAGATGGGACTGCCCGCACTTGGTTGAAAGGGCTACCACCGAATTCCATTGGGTCTTGGGCTGAGCTGAAAGCCCGGTTCATCCAAAAATTCAAAGATACCTGTAGGCAGTCTATGTCAATTGTGGATTTGACTAACTGTAAGCAGCAGGAGGGTGAGTCCACGACACATTGGGTTCGCCGGGTTAAGGAGATCATACATTCGTCAGACAAGATGGATGCCGGCTCAGCGGTTTTAATGCTGGAGCAGAATTGTCGTTTTGTGCCCCTGAAGATGAAACTCGGGCGGCTTAAGCGCGACTGCAGTGATATGGGTACACTAATGGCAGCTCTTGTCAAGTACGCCGATTCTGATGGTACCAAGGATCCCCCTTCAGATGATGAAAGGACAGGGAAGGGAAAGAAGAACGGCAATGGCAAGGGTCCTCAGTTTAACCCGGGGAACCAAGGAGGAGGCAAGCGCAAGGCAGATGGCAGCCTAGAGTTTGTGGCCAACGCCAGCGCACAAGGCAATAACCAGCGACGCAAGGGGAGGCCCCCTCCCCGAGGCGGCGGGTCAGGACCTTCACTGGAGCAGCTGTTGAATGAGCCTTGTCCGAGGCACGGCTCTAGAGAGAAGCCAGCGACTCATCTATGGAAGGATTGTGCAATCATGAAGGCCTTTAAAAACTACAATGGCCCGGGCGGCGGCTCAGGTGCCGCGGCTCAGGCCCGGCGGCTTTCATGGCCCGGGGGGCGGCTCAAATTCTGGTCCTCAGAGCGGTCAAGGGGGCTTTAATCAACAGTCTGGCCAGGGTCATCAACAGCAGCAGGGGGGTTATCAGACCAATCCAAAGCAGCTTAGCGGTGGACAGTATCATGTGTTTACCACTAGTTTGTGCAAGCGAGATCAGAAGCTTCACAAGAGGGCTGTGAATGCTGTTGAGCCGGCGGTCCCACGCTACTTGCGGTGGTCTGAGCAGCCTATAGTGTGGAGTAGGGAGGATCACCCTCCCCGGGTGGATAACCCGGGCCACTTGGCCTTAGTGGTGGCTCCTCAAGTGGGAGGATATAAGTTCACAAAGGTGCTCATGGATGGAGGCAGCAGCATCAACATCCTCTATTATGAGACTTTTCGCCGTATGGGGTTGGTTGATAAGAACCTCAGCCAGTCAAACACTATCTTCCATGGTGTGGTACCTGGTAAGTCGGCCTATCCAGTCGGCAAGATCGAATTGGAAGTGGCTTTTGGTGATGAGAACAACTACAGGGTGGAGAAATTGACCTTTGAGGTGGTCAAGATAAGAAGTCCATACCATGCTATATTTGGATGGCCGGCTTACGCCAAGTTCATGGCACGGCCGTGTTATGTGTACTTACAGCTCAAGATGCCGGGTCACAATGGGACCATTATGGTTCACGGCAGCCGGAAAGTGGCTCTGGAGTGTGAGGAAGGCGATGCGGCTTATGCAGAATCTATGTGTGCTACAGAGGAGTTGAAGTTTTACAAGGACAATGTTGACCCAACAGATATGACCTCTCTGAAAAAGCCAACTACAGAACAAGAGCCGGCAATGAAATTTAAATCAGCTGATGAGACTAAACTTGTTGATTTTGTTCCAGGTGATTCATCTCAGCAGTTTAGCATCAGTGCAAATCTGGATCCAAAATAGGAAGGCGCGCTCATCGAGTTCATCCGTGAGAATAGGGACATCTTCGCATGGAAACCTTCTGACATGCCAGGTGTACCTAGAGAACTCGCTGAGCATACTCTCAATGTTGATCCTAAATTTAAGCCGGTCAGACAGTTCCTTCGGCGGTTTAATGAAGAGAGGCGGAAAGCTATTGGTGAAGAGGTGGCCCGGCTCTTGGCGGCCGGGTTTATCGTTGAAGTCTTTCACCCAGAGTGGTTGGCTAACCCGGTGCTCGTACTCAAGAAGAACGGCACCTGGCGGATGTGTGTGGACTACACGGACTTGAACAAGGCGTGTCCGGCTGATCCTTTTGCCCTCCCCCGTATTGATCAAATCATTGATGCTACGGCAGGTTGTGCACGTTTAAGTTTCTTGGATGCTTATTCCGGTTATCATCAGATTAAGATGGCAGTTAAGGACCAGGAGAAGACGGCGTTCATCACTCCCTTTGGAGCCTTCTGCTATGTGTCTATGCCCTTTGGACTCAAGTGTGCACAGGCGACTTACCAGCGTTGTGTACAGAACTGTCTTCATAAACAGATTGGGCGCAATGTTCACGCTTACGTGGACGATATTGTGGTTAAGTCCATAAAAGAGGAAACCCTGATAGATGATTTAAGGGAAACCTTTGATAATCTCCGGGTCTATAAGATGATGCTTAACCCGGCCAAGTGTGTCTTTGGTGTTCCTGCAGGCAAACTCTTGGGCTTCTTGGTTTCTGACAGAGGCATTGAGGCTAACCCGGAGAAGATCAAGGCCATCACCTCCCTGGCTAAGCCGGCGTGTATAAATGACGTTCAGCGCTTGGCGGGTCGCATCGCTGCTTTAAGCCGGTTTATAAGCCGTTTGGGTGAGAAGGCCATGCCCTTATATCAGTTGATGAAGAAAACTGATAACTTTGTCTGGAATGATGCAGCTAATACCGCCTTTGAGGATTTGAAGAAGCAGCTGGCAGAGCCCCCAGTCCTTGCTGCTCCGGTTGATAAGGAGCCCTTACTACTGTATGTGGCGGCAAACGCACGAGCCGTCAGTGTGGCTATTGTGGTGGAGCGCAAGGAGGAGGGTAAGGAACATCCGGTTCAGCGGCCGGTTTATTATGTCAGCGAAGTGCTCATTGAGTCCAAGCAGCGGTACCCGCATTGGCAGAAGCTTGTGTATGGTGTGTTCATGGCGAGCCGGAAACTTAAGCATTATTTTCAGGGTCATCCCATCACTGTGGTCAGCTCTGCCCCCCTTGGTGACATCATCCAAAACAGAGAGGCCACAGGGAGAATTGCTAAGTGGGCTATAGAACTTGGACCTCATGGTCTCAAATATGTGCCACGCACTGCTGTTAAATCTCAGGCCTTGGTGGATTTCATCAATGATTGGACAGAGTCACAAGTGCCTGAGCAAAAGCCGGATAACACATATTGGACTATTCACTTCGATGGGTCCAGGCAGTTGGAGGGCTCGGGGGCTGGCGTTGTATTGGCTTCCCCTAAAGGTGACAAGTTCCATTATGTGCTACAGTTGATGTTTCCTTGCACTAACAATGCGGCTGAGTACGAGGCCTTGCTCCACGGTCTTCGGATGGCTAAGGAAATGAGCTTGAGCCGGGTAAGGTGCTTCGGTGACTCAGACTTGGTGGCTCAACAAGTATCAGGCAAGTGGGACTCTAAGGACCCTCTAATGGCGGCTTATCGCCGCGAAGTTGATGCCATTGCTGGGCACTTTCAGGGCTACCAAGTAGAGCACATTGATCGCAGGAAGAACGAGGCGGCTGATGCTCTAAGCCGGCTAGGCTCTCAGCGAAAGCCGGTGCCGCCTAACACTTTCCTGGATGTCCTGTATAGCCCTTCGGTTAAGTTGCCTACGGAGGAAGACTTGGCTGTCCCTGACCCGGAGGCACGACTGGTGGCGGCTCTCCATATCATACCAGACTGGACAATGCCATATCTGGCTTACATGACCCGGGGCGAGTTGCCTGAGGATGAAACTTTGGCCAGGCAAATAACCCGGCGGGCCAAGTCAATGATTGTTATCGATGGCGAGTTGCATCATCGCAGTGTTACAGGAGCATTTCAGCGTTGTGTCTCCCCTGAGGAAGGTCAAGAGATCTTGCGTGAGATCCATGAAGGGGATTGTGGCCATCACGCCGGCTCAAAGTCCCTTGTGGCCAAGGCTTTTCGTCATGGTTTTTATTGGTTGACGGCTCATGCTGATGCAGAAGACTTGGTCAGTAAATGTGATGGTTGCCAGAGGTTCTCACGACGGGCTCATGTGCCGGCTCAGGAGCTGAGGATGATCCCAATCACTTGGCCCTTTGCGGTCTGGGGGCTTGATATGGTTGGGCCTTTTAAAAGGTCCAAGGATAAGAAGACCCACCTCTTGGTAGCAGTTGATAAGTTCACAAAGTGGGTGGAAGCTGAGCCAGTTAGCAAGTGCGATGCAGCCACGGCGGTTCAATTTATGAAAAAGGTGATTTTCCGCTTTGGCTTTCCGCACAGCATTATAACTGACAATGGCACCAATCTCTCCAAAGGCGCCATGGAAGAGTTTTGTCAACGAGAGCATATCCGACTTGATGTTTCCTCAGTGGCTCATCCTCAATCCAATGGTCAAGCTGAGAGAGCTAATCAGGAGATTCTGAAGGGCATCAAGCCCCGGCTTTTGGTCCCTTTGCAACGGACGCCGGGTTGTTGGGTGGAGGAGTTGCCCTCCGTCTTATGGAGCATCAACACTACTCCTAACAGGTCTACAGGCTTTACGCCTTTCTTCATGGTTTATGGAGCAGAAGCAGTCCTCCCCAGTGACATCCGTCACGACTCACCTCGCGTGGCGGCTTATGTTGAGACGGATAATGAACAGGCGCGCCAAGATGCTCTTGACTTGTTGGACGAACAGCGTGATGTGGCAGCAGCCCGTTCAGCGATTTACCAACAAGACCTGCGCCGTTATCATAGCCGCCGGGTCAAATCCCGGGTCTTCCAGGAAGGCGATCTCGTGCTCCGGCTCATCCAGGATCAAACAGATGCACACAAGTTATCCCCGCCTTGGGAAGGGCCCTTTGTGGTCAGCAAGAACTTGCACAACGGGTCATATTACCTCATTGACATTCGGGAGCACAAGGATTCACGTAAGTCGGAGGAGGAGACCCGTCGGCCGTGGAACATAGCTCAGCTTCGGCCTTACTACACTTGAGCCACCGGCTCTCGTGATGTACATATTTTTCTCAGCCATGTATATATTATGATAAGCAATAAAGCAGGACCTGTGTCCTGTTTTCTCCTCCAAATATGCACGTGTTGTTCTTCTAGCAAGATTACATGATGACTTAAAGGAGGATCCGGCTTATGATCGTATTCGAATCTAGCCGTAAGCAGCAAAGTCGCTTGGGGGCTTCCTGTTCAAACATGGGTCGTATTCGAACCAAAGAGAACATAGCTGTCGATACCCATTTGATTGGCAAAGTGCCGAGCTCATTGGGAGGTTACCTTTGGTCATATTTGAATCATAGTTTAACCCCTCTGAGAACCGACGTGGATCGTATTCGAATCAGCGTCGTTAAACAATTCTTAAAATCACTTGGGGGCTTCCTGTTCAAACATGGGTCGTATTCGAACCAAAGAGAACATAGCTGTCGGTACCCTCTTGATTGGCATCGCCACACCCACTGGGGGCTATGTGATCGTATCCGAATCTTAGCTTAACCCCTTTGGGCCGGGTTTTCTGGTCGTATTCGAACCGGAAGCCCCTAAGTTCTTCTGCTTTATCACAAGTCTACTCTGATTATGTCAAGATGTGTACGGCCGGGTCTCACTTTGCCGGCTTAACTTTGGTTTACAGTGTTAGTTGAACACCATGGGTGTCATTAAGACAGGTAAATCGGAGTTAAGATACCAAACTTGTTACCCGGGTTATCTAAACCGGAAGTATGCTTACAGGCCGCTAAGTGTGTTATTACGGTTGTGTTAAGGATATAATTGAGGGCCAGTCTTTTTTGATTCATATTCCGGGTTATCTATCCAAAACACCTGATTCTCAGGGCGGTAAGCCGCCTCGAGACTTGTGATTTGCCTTTCTATGCAGGATGCTTAAAGGCACCTCTTTGAGGTTGAGAAAAACAAAGGGATGATTATGACCCGGAGAAACATCAAAGAGACAACTTCAAAAGACCTTGGCATTCAATACGTGCACGATGGCACGGCAGAGATAGACTGTTGCACCTACTCTATTACAAAACTCATCAAGTCTAAAAAGGGTGGAGCATTGTTTGGTAAACCGCCAGCCGAGTTACGATGCCCGCTGAGTGGAAGTCTCCGGCTCGTTCCTATCCTCTCCTCCGGCTGATCCCAAGACCTGGAAGGTTGATGACTTCCAGTCGATGCCGCTGAGAGCCTCGAATTGGGCTTCCTCGTCAATTAACCCGGCCGGGTCAATCTCCGGGGCGAAGGTGTGCTGACGAGCCGGCGGGATCAGGTTGAGGGCTTCATAGCGAGGGGTTGGAATCCTCTGATTCTCCTTTTCATAACCCGGCTGGTACTTGGTCAGATCCGTGTCGTTCCCGATGAGGGTGGCCACCGGGCGTACAGCCTTCACGCACGCCGCGAAGTCCTTCTGATCGAAAGCTGAGCCATCTTCCTTCAGGCTTGGATAGCCAAGGGCGATGTCCGCCGGGTCTAACTCCGGCAGGAATGCCTTGGCCCGGCTCAGCGCGGCGATCGCTCCGGCTCTCGCAGAAGCCCGTCGCAGCTCTTGGATCCGCTGAGGCAGAACGGCGAGCCGGCGCAGGACTTCTGCCAGGTGAGTCGGCACCTCGTTGGATAGGGCCACCACAGCTAAGGCACGCTGTGACCCGGTGTAGAGCTGCTCCACCAGGGTATACACGGCCTTTAGCTTGGTGACCACGCTCTGGTTGAGGTTGGCACTTCTGGGACCTGTTTAACAGAATCAGGTAAGGATGAATCATGAGATATACACATTCTAACATTGATGAAAGCCGGTGAGGCGACTTACCGAAGATGGCGGCCACCATTTGGGAAACCTGGCGCTTTAGGCCGGAGAGCTCGGCGGTCTTCTCAGAGAGAGCCTTCTCCGCCTGTTCCGCCCGGGTCACCAGTGCGGCCTTTTCTTCGGCCCAGGCTTTCCGCTCAGCATCAATTCTGTCTTCAGCTTCTCTTGAGAGGCGATGCTGGATACAAACTTGGCGTTTGCCTTCCGGGTCTCCATCTCCTGCGTCTTCAGCCGGCTCTTGAGATCCGCAAGGTCCGCCTCTAGCTTCTTGCCAACAGCCTGCATAAATTTCCGGGTTATTAACAGTCATTAGATAAGTCCCAAGCGTTTTCCAAACAAAGACACTTGGCACTTGGGGGCTAATGCATATTGAACGTATCTCTCTACATACTACCGGCTTAATTGAGTAAGCCGGAACCTAAGTCTACAACATATTCAATCATAAGTCGTCGACTTGGGGGCTAGCATGGCAAAGGTAACTATGCAAGAAGATAGCAGAAGGATACCTCAGATTTTTGCTGGATCTGGTTTACCATGGCGACCTCGGCGTCCCGGCTCTTGTGTACTTGGCTGATGTAGCCAGAGACGAGCTCTCCAATGCTCAGGTTGGTGTAGTTGGAGACGTCCAGATTCGCCCGGTGGGGCTGCAGTAACTCCCCCTTAGCGGAGCACTTGGCCAACACGGTCGGTCTCCCCGGCTCAACAAACTCCGTCCGGGTGATTACCACGTCCGGGTCGTCTGCTAGTGGAGCTGAGCCGGAGGCCTCCGGGTTAACCGAAGCTTCGGTCGTTGCCTTGGTGGTTGGGGCAGTGGCTTCAGGGGCCGTGTCCATTGGAGTGGTGGCTTCGGGGGCGGAGGCAGCTGGCGGTTCTTGAGTCGTCACCTCCGGTTCAGGCAAATCCGGCACTCCGGCTGATCTGGTCTTCTTTGCTCTTTTGGTGAGTTTTGCCTGGGCACTGAAAGGACAGAAGTGTTAAGCACACAAAGAGTAAGTATAGACAAATATAATGTAAGATGGTTGTCATTACCCGGGTGCGGTCTTGAAAGTTGGAAAACTCGACTGCATAGAGTCGCCCGAAGAAGGGGAGCTCTCCTGATAATTGGAGTCAGAAGAATTGAGTGGCTGACGGATAACACCCGCCAACGGATGAAAAGGGTACAAGTGAGAAAAACCTCAGTTCGACGCTTCCTTGTTGCGTCGGGTAACCCGGCGGAGAGGTCGGTGTCCTTGTTGGTCCGGGTGTGACGCCGGCTTTCATGAACCTGTCGCTTCAAAATAAATTGAGGGTCTTGGTAAGCTAAAGGATGTGAAAAGCTTACTTTCCGGGTTACCCTTCGGACTTTCAGCTGTGGCAAGGGCTCCGAGTCGGAGGAAAGTGACATTACCTCTTCAACCACCGGGTTACTGGCGCCGGTGTCATCCTGTCAATGAGCAAGTGTTGATAAGGCGGACAGCAACAGACAACAGATACAGCAAGAATTTAAAGGCTTAGGGGTCACCTCTGACTCGGAGCTGTCGCTTAATTGCATCAGCTCCGAAGCAGTAGGCCTGCTTCCTTTTTTGCGAGGGGCGGCTTTCTTGGCGGCTTTCTTCGCCTTCCTGGCCTTCTTGGCCGCCTCATGGTCATATTTGACCCGCCAGAACTTATCATCAGCCTAAAAAATGCAATGATGAATTTTTAAAACGGTTCAGATGAAGGTTATATGCAGACGAAAGTAAAAGGTTAAACTCAGCGGCTTACCGCTGGGGCTGGATTGGTCTTGCAGAAGGGGGCTAACCCGGTCCTTCCGCAGTCTGCCAGGCTCTCGTTTAAAAGAGCCTTGGTCTCCTCCTCTGCCACGTCTTCTGGAAGATCATTGCGGCTGTGTCTCTGAGGGTCATCCTTTTGTCCTGTGTACTCACACATTAAGCCGGGGCGGCGGCTCAATGGAATCACCCGCCATGAGATCCAGACCCGGACCAGGTCGATTCCGTTCAGACCGTTGCCCAGGAGATCCTTGATTTTGTTGATAGTGGGAAGCAGAGGCTGGCGCTCCGCTTGAGTCAGCTTGTCTGACAGTGGGTGAGTCGGCTCCAGACGTGTTGGGCGAAAGCCGGGCAGCGGGCTTTCATCAGCCGGGGATGTATCTTGGCAGTAGAACCAAGTCATGTTCCAGTCCTTTGGGTGGCTCGGTGGCTCTGCGTAAGGGAAAAGGCAGTCCCTACGACGCTGGATGGAGATACCACCTAATTCCAAACTTGGCCCATTGGCGCACTCGTTCTGGCGGTTTAAGTAAAAAAGCTCTCTGAAGAGCAGCAGACTAGGTTCTTCTCCAAGGTAAACCTCGCAGAAGACTTGAAAATTGCAAATGTTGGATACTGAGTTGGGTCCTATATCTTGAGGCCGCAAGTCGAAGAAGTTGAGCACGTCCCTAAAAAACTTTGAGCCGGGCGGTGCGAAGCCCCGGCTCATATGATCCGCGAAAATCACTACCTCCCCGTCCTTTGGCTGTGGTCTCTCTTCTGACAGGTCAGGGGCACGGTAGGACATGACTTCCTTCTTAGGCAGATATCCGGACTTAACAAAATTGGCTAGGGTCTCGTTGGTGACGTTGGACCTCATCCAGTTGCAAGTGATGGGAGCCTTAGGAGGCATGGTAAAAGTTGGCAGTCTATGATAAAAAGGCAAAATGTCCGGGTTAATTATAAGCCGGAGATCTACAGTTCGAAACTAAGGTGGCGGCTTAGGAAGGGGACTAATGATATATACTCAGGTACAGTGGGTTATTTAAGTCGCAGGGGCATTCAGAATAAGTTGGTTATCTACGGCCTTACCACAGTTAAACCGGAGGATTCTACGAAGCATGGTTTTCTTTAAGCCGGACACATATTCCACGACACATACCATTTTGCTGGATTATGCAGACTCAGTCTTCTTCCACCAAAGACAAAGCCTACACAGTTTATCTAGGTGTGCCAAGATCTTAGGTGGGATTTTGATCGAGTACATAACATAAACCGCAATGGATGTCATCACACAGTCAACCAACGCCAGTTTACATCCATAAGAGGCCTTGTAGAGAGTAGAGGAGAGCTTCCGTTCCACTTTGGCAATCAGAGGCATCAGATCATTCACAGCAGATTCGGTGGTGCCCATCGGCAACCCAATGTATGTGAATGGCATGGTCCCTATCAAGCACCGAAAGATCTCCGCCATTTCTTACAATTCAGGTTGATCAAGGTTGATAGGCACTAGTGTTGACTTTGGAACTTTATCCTCAACCAACCGAGTCTGCTTAATCCAGCAAAATCTGCGTCATGCACATGGTTAACTTCCTATAGGGTCGCACTATGATGGTGTCATCCACGTATTGTATTACCGGGATTTTTTGCTGGCCAACAAGAGGAATACTTCATTTGATCACATCCCGATTTGTCGCATCATCATAGTTTAACTAATGGTTGGATGTTTCAGATTTTTACGGGATTTTCTAGCATATTTTTTTTCTGGTTACCCATTAAGTACTTCTAGCATATAATAGATTCACACCTTTGGTGAAATGACACTTTGTGATGAAATGACACTTTTGTGTGAAATATCACTCTGTTTGGGACTTTGTGTGAAATAACATTTGTGTGGCCTTTTGTATGAGATGGCATTTTTTTACTAGCCATCTAACTTGAATAGTGTATTTAATTGGTACAAATTACATAGTAACAGAGGCTAATTTGGTGATCAAAACAACACAGCCCCTCCCTTCAAATTTCAACTAGATGATGAGTGGGAGACAAGGTTGGGAGTGGAGCATAGATGTTACTCATGCTAGTGAAGTTAGTAGGGGAGGGAGAGAGATGGGGGTACAATTTATTTCTCGAATTCACAAATGGAATGAAAGATCATTATGCAGCATAGACCCTAAAGCAAATGGACACCAATGGTAGCCTCTTCGACAATTATGGTTAGCAATATTATATGTTATACACGATTAAGGTTGTGTATGATATTGTGCTGAATTTTCATAATCCCATTTTCCTTGCTCACTTCCTCTATGTTAGTGTTTGTTTGACCTATATTTTCATACTTTTATGGCTAATTTTGCAAAACCTCTTATAGAATAAGCACAACATAGTTCAATCACTGAACCTAATACTAAAAGAACATAATAGGGTTTCAAATTGTTTACGTGTATTAAATTTTGTAATTATGAACTATTGATGGAATATTATTCATGTTTGCCATATATGATGAATTGGTAGACTTAATTTTTCAGTACATATTTCATGTTCTGAAAAATGCAAGTACAAATTTTTTTGGACTTTATACTGGGCTAGTGCAAATGCTCAGGTTGATGAATACTAAAAAATAATATTAAATCTTACTATAAAAAATCAAATCTTAAGGTAATCTTACCATCGTCTCTAGCAGGATAAAGATTAGATGCAAAGTGATCCGATCTAATACCCAACACAAACCACACCGCACTAGTACTAGCAAAAGTGCAGTTGAAAACAAATGATGAGAATTAGACCAACCCAGGTAAAACATACATACAACACTCATTCGCAATGTGTTATAGAGAATTCTAATGCACGCTTCCTATGGGAAGAGTTCTCCTAGAGATCCTCCAAGCGAAAGATTTTCAAAGTATTCATGGTACCATCCTGTTTTTCGAACCTCGTGAATTGTGCTCTTCTCCCCAGTAGAAAATAGATTGCCTTGATGCTTGTGAACTAAGCTATGACCAACATTGGTTATAGGGATCTGAATAAATTTATAAATTTATTCTTGAAGACTCATCAAGGTGATTTGAAAATTTATGGGTTTATAACTATACGACCACATATGTGTATTAAGGACAAAAGTGTTAGGGTATGATTTGGCCTGAATAAGTTTAAACACTTACATTTTAATTAGATGAAGAGTTTTTTGATCTTACGCAAGGGTTGCAACCCCAATACCTCCAGGCCTCTATCCGCCCCCATTTATGTTCCTTCTTGAGATTCACACGATTTCTTAATGAACTGGGGGCCAAGTAAAACATGATCTAAGTCATAGTAATATTTCGCGAATACTTCTAACTCAGAATAAGTTAAATATGTTTGTATATTGGTCCATTTGCATTTCTTTCCCTAACCGAACCACCTCTCATATTTGCCCATAATTTTGAAGCATACTCAAATTTGCCCCCTCTGCCGTTAAGTCACCTTATAGAAATGCCCTTCTATGTCGTTACCGTCCGGTCAAAGGGCTTTGACCGTCCGAAAAAACAGCAAAAACATAAAAAAATATAAAATTTTGTGGGATCGAAGATACTCGAGTGCGTGCAAGTTTTCATGGTGGTTGCACATTCCAGGAGCCCGTGAGAAAGGAAATAATTTAATATGTATGCCTGTGAACAATAAATTCGAAAAAAATAGCAAAAAATATGAAATTTTGCGAGATCAAAGACGCTCGCGTGTCCAAGGTGCGTGGAAATTTTTTGGTGTTTGAACATTGCAGGACCTTGTGGAGAAAAAAAATAAAAATTTGGCTCAAAAAAACTTTCAAAAAATGCACTATTTTGTTATTTTGGCTAGAGCTCCTCGCATGTCATTTGATCACAAAAAGTTGCACGCACCTTGCACACCCGAGCATCTTGGATCCGTTAAAATTTCAGTTTTTTTATTTTTGTTGCTATTTTTTTAATTTACTATTCACGGGCATACAGATTATTCTTTCCTTTCTCACAGGCTCTTGGAACGTCCAAGCACCATGAAATTTGCACGAACCTTGCGCACTCTCCAGTATCTTCGATCCCACAAAATTTCAGATTTTTTTTTATTTTTTTGCTATTTTTTTGGACGGGTAAAAGCCCTTTAACCGGGCGGTAATGGCACGGAAGGGCATTTCTATAAGGTGAGTTCACGACAGAGGGGCAAATTTGAGCATGCTTCGAAATTAGGGGAAAATATGAGTACTGGGTTCGAGTTAGGGACATATGTAAAAGACCCTTGTATATTTGACTATTTTCTTATTGTTGTCTTTTCATTTGCCTTTTGCTAGATTGCGATGTGGGAGTACATATCTGGTGATATGGCTCACAATCTGCTCCGATACTCCGAGACAGTATGGTTCGTTGGATTTGAACTCTAGGGACAGATTGACTAGCCTCACTTCTTTCTAGCAAAAATATATGGAAGACACCCTGGTTATTCTGCAATTGGGGACAGGTCCCTTCATTCCGTCTTCTCCTGGAATCGATCGCTTCTCAGCGCCCCGTAAAAAACAGTTTTCCCCATCGCCGACGACCACCATGGATGATTTTCGATCACCACCGGCCGCCGGCAGCCGCAGCTTATTCCTGATCTGCTGTTGTTAGCCTCAAACCTGCATAGACTATTAGACCACCGTGCGCGTGCTGAATTGTACTAGCTCGGATCAGATCAGACCACGTCGCCGGAAACGGGGAGCATAGAAGAATCTCTCCCCGCCGGTGCTGGAACCGACCACGTCGCCGGAAACGGGGATCCTACGCAACGAAGGCTGGTAAGTGGCTGATCCTCTCTACAATTCAGCACAATATTGATTAAAAGGGGGGACCAGATTTGGCATCATCCTAGCAGATTACTGTTTTTATCCCTTGCATCCTACTTGTGTTGTTCAAAATTAAATGATATCACACTAAACAGTGTCTTCAAGAATGACCATGCTATTTCTATCGTTATTGGCACTCATAATAAAATCAAAAGTTCCATTACAGATATTTTTAGCAAACAACAATTGCAGGAGAGTGATATTATGTTTTGTGCCAATGACGGTTGATTAGAGGTTTTCTAAATGTATATCTTGCGATACAAGTAATAGAAGTTAGTAAGCTAAAGCCAATCGAAAGCTGGAGCAGTTACACACGAAAATAATGTCAGCAGTCCCAATCGCCAAAAGCTCATGCCATGACGAACCGAAGTGCTAGTATATATTAAGGCCTATGTTAATTCTAAGACAAAGATGACAGTGTCTCAGACCACCCATTTTTGTGAAGGTATATGTTGTTCCTTCAGTACGAAGTTTCACGAGATGATGCACAACTTTGCAACTACATTGTTTTGCTAGGGATGTATTTGCTTTTCAGGTAACCAGGTCATAATAATTTGGAAATGTTTCAGAATGCAGGATAAACCATTGCTTATGTAGTCTACTCTTTGGGGAAGCATGATGTTTGAACCGATGGCGTGCTTCCTTGTAGCATCTGGAAAAATCCATTTGGGTGTGGAAGGTGTTGGCTTCACAGACGATGTGCAAAACGACCAGATGGCTGGCTGCGATTCTGGAGCACAAACACGATCCTTTTGGTATTGTAGTTGTGAGATCAAGGAAAATCATCTGTATTTGCAATTGACAAGAGTAATGTAATATTAGAGGCAACATGTGCCTTTCAGGTATAGGAGTACCCATGTTTAGTTCAGCAAACAGGAACTTGAGTTGCTGTTACATATATGTGCGATTCTATGGACAACCTTGTGTTGTGTTTTATCAATCTGGTATGTATGTATGTTGTTAGCTTTACTAGACAACATGCTTCCTAAAGGTGTTACTACTACTTTGAAATCTTTTTTGTTTTGCAAAGTCTTGTTCCTTAACCCTGAGTTGAATGAAATCGGAATGATTTGTTTTGATTGTAGAGACTTTATTTGCTTCGTTTAAAATCTGTTCGTTCTTGGTCTTGATATATATGCAGTCATGTATGTGGCAAACCATGGTTCAGACAACAATTTGTCAGCTCATAGATCTAATTTTGTGAAGACCTACTGCTTTCAGGGGGCAGGAAGCAAAATGTTCCAGGGGGCATATGTAAAAGGGTTAATGAATTGATCCTAGCCTTACACTCAGATCTAATGCACCAAGTGGTTCTGGAACAGCGTAGCATACCAGGGGCCGGAGCACTGGATATTTTCCCTGCGATGTGGTCCCATGTGATAGCCTATCGCTCACTCGCTGAACTTTTATAAGGAGTATTTTTTTTGTAATTACAAGAAACAAGATTGTGTTCCAATTGTTTAAAAAGGTCATTATAAACCACTTCCTCACAAGAAAAGTGATGAAATTTTCTTACATTATAGTTTGTCAATGGGTTGTTGTTCTATATCTAAAAGTACTTCTCGTTCAATTTATAAGGGACAATACACATAGTGGATGTCTTTTATTTGCACAAAACCAAAAATAACCAATATACGACCTTTAGCGGGAATATGTTTCTTGGTTAGGAAGATAGAAATTGACATTTTGTATTGGACTACTCAAAGAAAATACAATATGGGGTTTGAGAAAATGTTTTGGCCTAACTGTCCAATAGACGGAAAAAAAACACGTACCAGAATTTTACAAAGACCATTGCCCTAAAATATAAAGAGCTTCATAGCAAATTTCCTCCAAGATCCTAGCATTATGAAATTTATGCATAAATAATTTATTTCGATGAAGACCTCAATGTTAGGGATAACAAAAGTTTGACAATACTGCCCAAGTGTGTAACATGGCACTTGCTTATGTTATCTCGTTATTACTACATAAATTGAAGTTCTAAGGATATTACCCTAGGAGTAAAATGCCTCAAATTACTGAATATGAAATTAAGCAAAACTATCAGGATTGCTATAATTCATGTTTTTATGCACGCAAAAAAGGAGGAAATTTCTGATGAGATTTCTGGACTATTTTGTAAAAAGGGGTTGAAAAAAGAGATGTTACGTGTTGCACCCAACACCAAAAGGGTTCTTCTAAAGTAGAAAAATGACCTTACGTTCACCTCATTAGTCCTGGTTCAATTACGGCCCGGTACTAATGGTACCATTAGTCCCGGTTCCAACGACTATGCATTAGTCCCGGTTCATTTGTGACCTATAGTCCCGGTTTGTGTCACAAACCGGGACTAAAGGGGTGGTGGCAGGCTGGCGTCAGGCCGGGGCCCCACGAGCCCCTTTAGTCCCGGTTTGTGACATAAACCGGGACTATAGGTTAGACTTTTAGTCCAGGTTGGAGCCACCAACTGGGACTAAACGGGTCTAACCTTTTAGTCCCGGTTGGTGGCTCCAACCCGGACTAAAGAGGTTCCGCAATTTTCAAACTCAACCCCCCTGTATCGCCTTTTCTGTTTTGAAAAAAAAAACAAAAGAAAATGGTAAAAACTTCAAAAATTAAAATCCTTCGAGATGTAGTTATGTTACTACATCTACTAGTTAGGGAAATTTAAAAACATAAATTTCTACATGTTTTGCAAAAAAGTGTTATGAAAAAGTAAAACAACTATATCTTTTGCATACAATGTCGGAAAAAAAATGTATAATATATCAAAATGTTTAGCACGAAAATCCGGTTCCGATTTCGACCGGCGTAGGCCGTTTTGCAAATTTTTAGAATCCTCAAATTCTGAAAGGAAAAAATGTTATGCTCAAATTTCAGTTTTTCTGAATTTTGCTTAAATCTGGTCAAAGTGTGGTCAAACTGTGGTCAAACTATGGTCAAACAACTTATTCCAGAAATATTAGTCTTACTAAATAATTATTCAAGAATATTAGTGTTACTAAATAATTATTTCAGTTTTTTTTTGAATTTTGGTCAAATCTGGTCAAACTGTGGTCGAACTATGGACAAACTAGTTATTCAAGAAATATTAGTGTTACTAAAAAAAAATTTAGAATAATAGTTTCAAACATAAACGGTGAAACGTGTGACTTCATGCTCAAGCTAAACTCCTGAGGGTTAATAGGATTGACAGCTTAGTATTGTCAGAAAAACAACAAGTGTAGACTTGGAAACTAGGGGAATAGAATTGGGAAGTTAACCGTGCTCAGGCTGTAGTAGTGAGGGATGCGTGACCGGCCGGGAAGTTAGACGATTTGGAATTAGTGCTCCACACTTGAGCAGTGATGAGGGGTGATTAGATTAGAGATTATATCGTCAAATAATTCAAAAATTTGAAAATCAGAAACAAAATTCAATTATTTTAAAACCAAAATAAAAAAAATCCTTTAGTCCCGGTTGATGTTACCAATCGGGACTAAAGATCCCCAAGCCCCCGGCACGGGTTCGTGCCACGTGGTGGGCCTTTGGTCCTGGGTCGTGTTGAACTGGGACTAGGGGGGGGGGGACTTTTAGTCCCCACCTTTTAGTGCCGGTTGCAGAATTGAGACTAAAGGTCCTTACGAATCGGGACTAAAGCCCGATTCCGCACCAGTGTAAAAAATAGTTAATTTTCTCGAATCTCCATTTGTCAGAAATTTATTACTTTGACTATGAATACCACTTCAATTATTTAGATTGAAACTGTGAAAAAATGTATATAGCTTTGTCTCAAAAAGTATTTCAGTAATATGACTAGTTTATTAGTTTTTATACATGTATTAGAATATAAATTAGTTGTAAAATTACGTCTTGGAAACCTTAGAAGAAACAAGACCACATGAATTGCCTACAATACTTATTCTGATTCATGTGTGTGTGTGTGTGTGCACGTGCACACACACACACACGTGTTGTATTCACAAATAAATCTGTCCCATATAAATTGAGCGTGCAACCCTATGATCCAAAATACAACAAGTAGTATTTCCTTTGGATAGAGATAGATTATGTCATGTAGAATTCATTTACGATATTTAACTAGCTAATAAGTCTTGGTTGGACAAATCAAGATGAAATAACATCACTTGCTTTGTTGTGTTGAAGGCTTGAACCTATAACTTGTACAGAAATTACAAGTGACATAGAAAATGTGGATTGTACTATCCGGTGCACTCAATTTTCATCGCCAATCCAGAAAGTTGTGCAAAATAATTTAGTAACTGCCTTGTCCATGGTTTTCATTTTTTGCCTTGTTCGCAGGCATACAGAGGTGTGTTTATTTGGTGAATATAATTTGCTGACAATATGAATTTGAGTCAGATTCTAGCAAAGATTCTCTGAATCTGGTTCAGATTCTCATATGTTGAGGTATCACTTTACCAAATTGGAAATTAAAATGACCAAGATTTTTGAAATATCAATGATTTTTTTTAAAAGGAATATAGTGATATCGAGAAGATACCAATTACGCCTAGTATCAGCACCAACACCATATCAAAAGCTCGTCAAGATATCATGGATGCGCACAAACAAATTATTACAAGAAAAGAACAAGAAAAGCATGACCACAAACACAACTAGGACAGCGCATAAACGAGAAACAACACCAACCACTCTCTTGGCATTACATAAAACTGTGTGATATTTCTTCAATAAAGAAGCCTCGAAAGGGAATAACACATTCGTGTCGCCATTGCCAGATTCCACCACTGAAAGCTAGATATTTGGCGTTCACACCGAAGGACAAGTCTGAGCAAACTTGAAGCAATTCATGGAAGGAGGGAACGAGTTGTAAGCACCTCCATTGCTAGGTACAACCAACTAAGGTCTCGTTTGATTCATAGGATATGAATATCATAAGAAAGTTGTATAAAATAAGGTGCCATGTATCTCTGTTTCTATAGGAAAAGAAATGCCATTTGGTTCATAGGATATTATTTTATTCACTATGCAGATCAAGCTACTACGCACTACATGAGCGCGTCCAAGGACAAGCACTCAAGTTTCATCATAGCTTAATCGCCGGCCTCGTCGTTGAGGTACATCAAATATCCGGTGAAAACTTCCGATGTGACACTCTCGTGCTGCATCTGTACGAGTCACAATATACTGGCCTCAACCTCACCGCCAACGGCGCACCTGGAGCTAATGCCACCCTGATGCACCATTTTAACATGGCGTAATTCAAGCAACCGCATATTGAATAAATATGTGTTTCATAACTTCTAACATATATTATCGGACATATATAATAGAAGGCGATGTATAAAAATAAAATATAGCAGTTAAAATACATAGGGTTCACTAGTTACAACTTACAAGATTTTTTTCACAAAAAATTACAGTTTTTTTTTTTGCGAATACAAACAGTTACAACTTACAACTTCATTACATAATAAAGCGGGTTCATAGTTCATACCAAATGATTTTAGCAACTTACAGATATGTTTACAAAAAACAAAAACGGACTGCGGAGGACAAAATAGGATCAACTATAGTCTGTGGAAATTGTTTACCGCGTGTGGCGTGCCTGCCCGGGCCATTGGCATCTTCGCGCTAATTGGCTGGTGAAATGTCGGTGTGCTTGGGTGTGGCCAAGTGGGTGTCCTGGCATGGGTGCTGCCGTGCTGGCCGGCGTCCGGCTTGTCCTTGTCGTCGCCGTCAATGTGGCTGCCGGCCCGACCGAGCGAGGAGTCGGTTGGGAATGGAAGAACCTTATTAAGCGTACGCATCTCCAGGAGCTCCGGAGCTGAGATCGATCTATCAAATGGATCGATCAAAACGATTGCTAGGATCGCTAAAACGTGGGAAGCGACCCAAGGGTCACATGTGCGTTCCGCCCGTTCAAGTGGGCTGGCTGGGGAGCCTGGATAGTGGACCCTGACGCACTCCCCTCGCCCAACCCTGGTGCCCATGGGCTTTTTAGATGGCATGCGATGGTGCACCCGCTTGCGACACTGATGAAGTCATCACTATCGAAACTTTGTCTTACGCGTGAGAAAAAAAGGAAACTAGATACTGATGGAAAAAAATACCTGCTCGATTCATACCCGCTCGATTCTGACCGTTGCGATCCGCACCTATATATACATACTGCCAGGCAGCTATCCATCCACATCTTGGCAAGAAAACTACTTAGCCACAACGTCGTCGCGCTCGTCAAAAGCGCAAAACCCTCGCACGACATGACCTCCAGCGGCGGCGCACCAAACCGATGGCGGCTGCCTCCTCCTCTACCGCCGCCGCTCCCAAGGGGGGGGGGCTACCGGTGCTATTTGTGCGGTAAGTGGTGGCCAACAGTCCCGACCCTCGGAGGTCACATGTCATCTCGCCGCTGCGCCAACAAGCACCGCCGCCGCCAAGAGGACGCGCCGGTAAGCCAGCCCCCTGCCCGTCTCGACCCCTCCCCCCCCTGACTCGACTCTGTCTGCTCTAATTGACCATGTCTGTATTTTGCGCAGGTGGGGGCATGGCTATTGGCTCCGAACCGCTTCTTCTGGGAGGAGTACCGCCATGAAGAGCGCCCTCCGGTGGAGATAAACTTCCTTGGGATTTTGGAGAGCCGGTCATGGAGGGCGCCAGCGCCACAGCCGGTCATGGACCATGAGGATGCAGAGCCGCATGTTATCGACCTGACCTTGAGGCTCTGATCAGTCCTTGCAAGGCGCGTATTGCTGGTTGCTGCCTAGTTGGATCGGATTAGACAGCAAGAAATATTCAAACTTGGTTCGTGTCAGCGTTTGCTATGTTTAAGCTATATCTTACTGTGTTCTTCGCTATTCAGATGAATATTGTCCATGTCTAAGATTTAATCGCCTTTAGTTTGTTTAGTACTATAATGTACTCCCTCTGTCCCATAATGTAAGACATTTTTTGACACTACACTAGTGTCAAAAAACGTCATATATTATGGGACGGAGGGAGTACTAAAAGAGCGTTCCTTGCTGTGATCTTCTGATCTTTGGTGTTGGATAGATCTCAAAGGGAAGAAATATAAGCCATTATTTGTTGCGTTTGCATCCAAGTTTTTTTAGCACATGTGTAATATTCAAACTTGGTTCAGATTTTTTGTACTACAGCAAAACTTGGTGTACATTGTCTGTCGTAGATCATTACTTTCTTAAAATGATGCGGTAAAATTTTGGCTCCATATCTCGTTTTCACAATAAGTTTCTTTCATCGATGTAAAGGAAATCTTTACTCACGCAAAAAGGCAAGTCGATCGACGTTGGGATCGATTGCATGCAAACGTTAAGGCGCGTTCACCTGTTTCCTTCTTTTTATCCGTATATATCTCACTCTCAGCCATTAGCTACTTACCATTCTAGCTAGGTACTTACCATTCTATTGGAAGAATGGTGGACATATCTGGACTCTCTCTACCCTCATTGAGCTGGCCTATACTAATGTCATTAACAGTACTATGAGCTGGTTAATTAATATTATATATACAATTAATCCAAGGAGATCTCATTTTCTTCTCTCAATAGATGGTATAGTTTTTATCAACTTATTGGTATTATACCCATGTTGAATATTTGTTAATTCTATATCAAAAAAAATTCACTAGTTAATTCCGCTTTTAGTACATAAAACACAGCCGGTTTTTTCACGAGTTAATACCGCACGCGCTTGCTAACCAACCCAACCGGTAACAACAGTTGTTCAACACGTAAGATGAGCCTTTCATATCTTTGGTACTCCACAGTCCACACAGAGTGAGGCGGGTCGCCGTTGTCTTCACCTTAAGCATGCAACGAGAGGCACATGCTGGCCAGCCTGCGCTCTTAGACGTAGCCGAAGCAGTAGTCCAGCGCTCGAGCTTACACCACGCCCCAGTCACTCATCGCCGACGCGGCCGACGTGCTCAAGGTCGCGGTGGGTCTCGCGCGCCGGCGTGGCCATGTACACGTCACGCCGCCGCTGAGCTTCGCATGCGGTCACGTCTTGTCGCTCATCCAGCCCACCCCAACGCTCTCTAATATGCTCGTCGCCCTGGTGCAACAGCAAGGCGCGCAGCAGCCGCCGCCACAGCCGCTCCTTCGCCATCAAAGTGGATCTCGACCAGCTCATCATTTTCATTCTTGACGACCCCGGCCAGCGTAAGCCGCGGGATGCGGGAGGCCAGATTCTCCAACGCTACCGTCAGGAGCAACCTCGAGGAGGAGGGCGCGCTCACATGATGTCCTCTTACTCGGTGCACGACCGTAGAACCCTATCCCGTATACCTCGCCAAACTCCATGTCGCCAACGCGTGCAAGCTCTGCATGCCCATCGACGTTGGGCACCAATGCGCCTAGGTCGCGTCCGTATATGGACGTGTCCACCGCCTCGCCGCCGGGCCACCACAGCTCCCCCCCCCCCCCCCCCACAACCCCCACGTTGCCGCGAGCACGAAGTCACCCCTCTGCGAGCTCCTTCGTCTGATGATGGCACGCTCGCCTGACGCCGCCAGGCCAGCTACCTGGTCCAGGGGAGACGCGCATCTCTTCGCCGACGCCCGCAAGCTTTTCAACAATTTGCCCCCAAGGTACAAATGGACTCCGCTGACGAGTTCTTTTTTCACAATTTCCTCTGCGACTCCGATGATTCCTCATCCGACTATTGTGAAGACAATCCCCAACCCTGTTGGAGAGAACAGGAAGAGATTTGCCTAGGAGCAAGAGGGTGCTAGGAAGGATGTCGAGCGTGCCTTTGATGTTCTGCAATCTCGATGGGGCATCGTTCGGTATCCCGCTCTTGGATCACCAAAACATTGTGGGAGGGTGATGACTGCTTGTGTGATCATGCACAATATGATCAAGAGTTTCAGTTCCAGGGTGACAATGTTGTGCCTGAGCATGGAGGAGGAGCGGCAATGTTTGCACAGTTCACCCAATTTCATCATCAAATGCGTGATTGGAAAACTCACATTCAGCTGCAAGATGATTTTGTTTAGCATATGTGAGCTCATGTTGGCAACCAGTAAATGTATCTTTCTTTTAAATATATTTTACACAATTTAATTTTTATTCGGCTTGTAAACTACGATATATTTATTTGGGTTATGGAACTATACATATTTGTTTGCTTGGGAAACTATGCAAAATGTGTGTATATTGGTTGAAACACGACGACAAGCTGGCCGCGCGGGCAAATATATGGATCTGCGCATTGGATGCACCGCCGATTCAAATGAAAAAGAAAACGGACACTGAGCGGGCGGCCGACCCAAACGAACGAAAAGCGGACAAAGCATGTGTCCATTTAAATCAGCGTGTTGGAGTTGCACTAACGGCGTACTACGTCGTTATGCAGACCGAGCTCCCGTGCATGTCCCGGCTCGTCGACCTCGACGTGGTGCAGCTCCCTCCTCGAGCTGCTGGTGGACATCGACATGGGCAGGAAGGAGAAGGCGCTGGCCTTTCTTGGACTGTCTGCTCCTTACATGCAAGGTGCGCGACCAAGCACATATGCTATGCGCAGGCGCATTTTTTTTTTTTTGACGAAAAGGCAGGATCACTGTTTTTCATTGCGCTTAGAAGGAATAAAGGTTTACAACTTAGAAGAAAAGAACAGGGAGGGGTTTAGCTCGAGAAGTTACATCAATCAGGTTTTAAGGGTCGCTTGACAAGGTGTAGAACTCTCCTACGGCCAACATCAATCCAATTCTTGGCTTCAACTTGAATCTTCTCGAACAGGGGTCTTGCGCTGCAGGATGAACTTGCGCAGGCGCTTTCTGACCAGTGAACGGAAGTAGATGCAGCACACGTTGACGTGCAGCCGTGCAGGTGATCAACTGCGGTAGAAATTTATTTTCCCCAGGATAATTTGTTAAGTACACTATGCCCTCTAATTTTTAATCCCTCACACGTAATTGCAATGAAAAAATAGCGTGTTGCAAGATTTAGGGTCGGTCTTCTCCAAATGCTATACAAGTTATATCATGCTAATAGCGTGCCATATTTGAAAATAGCGTTTTGTAGAAAAATGTCAAATATATCAAACAAAAATTAAGGCTTTCATAATTTGTAAGGAAAGGGAACACTCCTAATTAAACAGACAAACATACGAGAGATAGATCAGTGCATGTACACACCTAATTTGCAAGGAAAGGGAATACTCCTAATTAAACAGAGAAGTATCAGTGGCTGACTTGTCGGCGCGGACGGCATGGTGGACACTCGCGTTGTCTTGCTAGAGTTGAGGCATGGCTGGTGCCCCTAATTACCGAAAAAGGCTTTCGCCCCGCTTTATATTATAAAGCCAACCGCACCACAAGCATCCAACAAGGTCCAACACAAAACCACACACACACGAAAGTCCACAGGAACAAAATGTACAAGAAAGGGTTACTGCTGAGGGCACAGCACAACAAGCCCTAAACCCAAAACACACACGCCATACAGCCACCAGGCGGTCGAGTCAGGCTCAGGAGGAGGAGGCGGCAGCGGGGGAGCCACGCGGAGCGTCATCGAGCAGAGATCGGAGAGGAGGGTGGTGATGACGTCCCGGTCCTGGGGGCGGCTAAGCGGCTGCCAAAGCTGCAGGTAGCCACACAATTTGAAGATTGCGTCAGTCGCACGTCGGAGAGGCACCTTCTGAATAACAAGCTTATTGCGAATGTTCCAAAGCGTCCAGGCGAGAACCCCAACGCACAACCATCTAATATGGCGGTAGCGAGTAGGGGAAGCGTTGAGCTCGGCAAGCAGGTCGGGGAAGTTGGTATTACACCACTGTCCGCCAACCGTTCGCGGAAGCAGGCCCAAAGGAACTGGGCCGAGTGGCACGAGAAAAAGATGTGGTTAGCATCCTCAATCGTGCCACAGATGGGGCACATCCCATCACCCGGGCCATTACGCTTGAGGACTTCAAGCCTAGAGGGGAGGCGTCCACGGATCCATTGCCATAGGAATGTCCTGATTTTCAGCGGAAGTCGGATGTCCCAGATCAGGCTAAATGGTTCCGGGGCCGTCGAGGGAGCAATGGCACCGTACAGAGACTTCGTGGAGAAACGGCCAGAGGGCTCAAGGCGCCAGGAAAGAACATCCCGGTCCTCCTCGACGTTATTCGGCATAAGTGCGATGTCTTGGAGGAGGGAGTCCCAGGCGGCCACCTCGAGGGGGCCAAAGGGGCGCCGGAAGGCGAGACGCCCTAAGTCAATACGGGCCGTCTCGACAGAGACCCGAGGGTCAGCCGCAATGGCAAATAGTTCTGGGAATCGCGCAGCCAGGGGGGAGTCCCCAAGCCAGCGGTCGAACCAGAACAAGGTCGAGGCCCCGGAGCCAACCGAGATGGATGTGCCGATGCGTAGTACGGGCAAAAGCTGGATCACGGACTGCCAGAACTGGGATCCACCCGTACGTTGGCAAAAGGCAAGAGGTTGGCCACGGAGGTACTTATTACGGATGATGGTGAGCCAGAGGCCTCCCTCCCCATTGTCAATACGCCACAGCCATCGGGTCAGGAGGGCAATGTTCATGCGTCGGGATGACAGGATCCCAAGGCCACCCTGGTCTTTGGGTTTGCAGATGTCGGGCCAGCTCACCATATGGTACTTCTGCTTGTCGCCCTCACCAGCCCAGCAGAACCTCGACTGGTATTTGGCCACCTCCTGATGGAGGGTCTCATGAAGGCTGTAGAAGCTCATGAGAAACCAGAGAAGGCTGGCAAGCGAGGAGTTGATTAGAATCACCCTGGCAGCTTTCGACAACCAGCGTCCCCTCCAGGGTTCAACCCTGTGCTGCATCCTAGTCACTGTCGGGCGGAGATCCGCGACGGTGAGTCTGGAGTCATTAATGGGCACCCCCAAGTAAGTCGTGGGGAAGGAGCCCAGGCGGCAGTTCAGCCGGTCCGCAATGGACAAAGCATCGTCCGGGGGGTAGCCGAGGACCATCACTTCGCTCTTGTCGAAGTTGATGGTGAGGCCGGACATCTGTTGGAAGCACAGGAGGAGGAACTTCAGGTTGGCGATGTCGGACGCGGAGCCCTCCACCATGACTATGGTGTCGTCCGCGTATTGGAGGAGGGAAACCCCTCCTCCGTCCACTAGGTGGGGGACAACGCCCCGGATATGGCTGCAGGCTTTGGCCTTATCAAGGATGACCGCAAGGGCATCGACAACCATGTTAAAAAGGAACGGGGAGAACGGGTCACCCTGGCGCACCCCACATAGGGTGGGGAAGTAGGGACCGATCTCGCCGTTAATGTTGACTGCCGTTCGACCGCAGGTGACGAGTTGCATAACGCGGGTCACCCAGCGGTCGTCGAAGCCCTTCTGAAGCAATACTTCCCGAAGGAAGGGCCAGTGGACCGTGTCGTAGGCCTTATGGAAGTCGAGCTTAAGGAACACCGCACGGTGGTGCTTGGATCGGACTTCGTGGAGGACTTCGTGAAAGCCCAACACCCCATCCAAAATAAATCGGCCTTGAATGAAGGCGGATTGGTTGGGGTGGGTGACAGAGTCCGCAAGAAGGGTCACCCTATTGGCGTATCCTTTGGCCAGGATCCTGAAGATCACGTTAATCACGGTGATCGGGCGAAACTGGCGGATGTCCGAGGCCCCCGGAACCTTTGGGATGAGGGTAATGGTCCCATAGTTCAGGCGCCCCATGTCCATGGTCCCAGAGAAGAACTCGTCGAAGAGGGCCATGACCTCCGGTTTAATGGATTGCCAGAATGTTTTAAAAAACAGGACTGGCAATCCATCCAGGCCCGGAGCCGAGGAGGGGTTCATTCCATTGATCGCCGCAAGGACCTCCTCCTCCGACAAAGGCGCCACCAAAGCGGCGTTGGCCTCGGCGGAGACAAGCTGGGCACCCGACCAGGTATCGGGGGCCAGCACAGCCCCACCCCGAGGGGTGGGGGTGAAAAGGGCTTTATAGAAGCCGTCTACGTGGGCACGGATGTCCGAGGGTCGAACAAGCTGAGTATCACCTTCCCACAGGGAGTGAATGGAGTTGCGACGACGCCGGCCGTTGGCAATCGCCTGGAAGTAGGCCGTGTTGGCGTCGCCCTGAAGCACCGACCGTTGGGTGCCGCGCAACCGCCAGTAGGCCTCCTCGTCAGCATAGATGACCGAGAGCTGGTCCTCGAGATCATATCTCAACATCCACTCATCCGGGGAGATCCCGGATGAGTCAGCACGGGCGTCCAGGGCCTGGATGGCGCTCAGGAGGGCCTTCTTGCGGTCACGGATATCACGACCGAGGTTCGCACCCCATCCCTTCATAAATTGGCGGGCTAGCTTGGCGCAGAACTGCCAGGAGTCCACCACAGACATGGGGCGGTGAGGGGAATTGCGCGCGGCGGTCCACTTAGCCGCAACAGCGTCGCGGAACCCGGCCTGATTGAGCCAGAAGAGCTCAAACCGGAACCGAGGGGGGATGGGGAGGCGTTCATCAGCAGAGGAGAGGAGAAGAGGAACATGATCAGAGCCAATCCTGGTAATAGCCTGAACCGAGGCTAGGGGCATCTGAGCTCCCATTCCGGGGAAACTAAGACGCGGTCAAGGACAGAATGCGTCGGGTTCGCCTGGCGGTTAGTCCAGGTGAACCGGGCCCCCGTGCGCTCGAGCTCACGGAGGCCCAGCTCCGCGATGCAGTCGTTAAACATCTGCATCCGGGGGCGATTAACCCGGTCATTGTTCTTCTCATCCGGGGAGCAGAAGAGGTTAAAGTCACCTCCCACCACAACAGGGAGGGGGGAAGCGGAGATCTTCTGCTGCAGCTCGGCGAGGAATGTCGGGGAGCGGTTGTGGTCTGCCGGTCCGTAGACGATGATGACCTCCCATTTAAAGTTGAGCGCACGCTCGAAGATCTCCATACTAATGAAGAACTCGCCCCGATCCATACCTCCCACCTCAAAGGTGGCATCCTTAACACCTAAGAGGATGCCACCCGAGTGGCCATTGTTCCCACTAGAAGGGAGCCAATGCCAGGCGAACAGGTGGGAGCTAAGGCTGTCAAGCTTGGGAAGAAAGAAATCATGCGCATGGTTTATTGGATGGCAATGATGTCGATGTGCTCGTCACGGATGTACTCAACTAGCTGGCGGCGGCGGCCGTCATGGCCGAAGCCGCGGATGTTCCAGAAGAGGGCACACATCTAAACCGCCATTGAGGGGCTGCTTGACCCCAAGACGGTGGAAGCACTGTGGGCTCTAAGAGCGGCAGTGCGGGATCGAGTGCGACCACGGATTTCCTCGGCCGGCAGCCCAAAAGGGGTCTGGGGTGCCGGGGTGCGGAGGAGGCGGGCCGGGTTTTGGCGAGTTTCCCGTCAAGGATCTCGCGAGCCTGGATAGCCGCAATCTACTCTAAGGGGGGACCCACTCCCCCCATGAAAACTATAGCCGAGTCTAGGGCCACCTTGGCGAGGCGGCCCTGCGGGATCGCTTCGAGCGCAGAAAATGAGCAGACGGAAGAACTGAAGGGGGTGTCGGACGCACTTGTCTCGAGGTTCCGGGCCGCAGCTCGGATCTCCGCCCGCTCTGAGATGGACGGAACCGGGAGGCCGGCCGGGCGGTCCGCGTCGAGTCGGGCACTGCGGCGGGAGGCAGTCACCGGAGTCGACGAGGCCCGGCCCGGCGGACATACGGAACCGACCGAGGTGGGTGGGAGGCGACAGGGGTGGCCACATCAGCGGAGGCCACCAGGAGCAGGCGCGGCGGGGACGCTGGAGCCGGTGGCGCCAGCAGGGCATCGGACCCCGCCAAGTCGGGGGCGGGCGGGTCCGGGGCAGGCAGGTCGGCCACCGGGGCGGGAGCGGAAGCCGGTGGAGAGGCGGGAGGCGACGGAGGATCCTCCCCAGGAGGGTCAGCCGGGGCAGACCCAAGGGGGGCGGGATCCAACGCCGGCGAGCCCGACAGCAACGGAGAGGCCACCGTCGGGGGCGGAGGTGGCGGGGCGGCCTCGGTGGAGAGGCACGGCGAGCACGGCGAAGATGCCGGGAGGACGAGGAGACTGACGCTCGAGATGTCGCTGAGCTCGGCTGAACAGGAGGGGGAGGAGTCGGGCAGCGCGGCGGGGGCCGCCTCGACGGAGGCCAACCCCCGCGACCGGCTCGCTCCCGAATGCCCGCGTCCCGGAGGGGGGTCCGAAGGGACGGGCGAGGGGGAGCGGCTGCGGCCCGAGCGCTCATCGTCGTCCTCCGGGTCCTCGTGGCGGGAGGGGCGCGGACGGCGGTAGTGGGAGTCGTCGCGGTGGTCCGCGCTTCCCCCGGCAAAGTGGTCCTCGGTGAAGCGTCGGGGGCGGCCGATGTGGTTGGGAGGCTCGGGGTAGATCTTGAGGTTGAAACCCTGGTCATTGAAGAAGACTCGGACGGTGGCACAGAGGGTGGAGGAGTCCAGGCACTTGACCTTGACACGGACCTGCTCCTCCTTGCGGAGAGAGAGCTCGTCCACCACCACCACCTTGCCCAGGAGCTTGGACATACTGCGGATCACCTTCTCAGAGCGAGCAATGTCGGGGAGGCCAGCGATGAGGATCCAAGCAGTATCCAGCACGGCCACAGCCTTGGGGTCCATCAGCGGCTCAGAGATGTTGACGACGAGCTTGTGGAGGGCGAGGGTGATGTCGTCGCTACGGGTGCAGAGGCCCAGGCTAAGGGCGTCGGGGAAGACCATAGTGAAGGAGCTGTCCGAGGTCGGAGTCACTTGCCAGTCCCAGACACGGCGACAGAGGTGGTTAAGCTCGGCCTCGATCATCTCCGGTGAGGCGACCTGTCACGCCCAATATGCGATACTATCCGAAAGAGACTCGAAGGTCCCACCAAGGATAGAACCGCATATTGACACGCTTTTGCAAGGTGGATATCATTACATCAACATTACATAATAGCTGGGGATACATACGAGAGGCATACAATGCCACAAGAATACATCAATATACATGAGAATAACATTCGACTATGGATGAAACATAAACAGAAACTCAAACGACATCCACCCTGCTAGCCCAGGCTACCGACCTGGAACCTATCCCTGATCGAAGAAGAAGCAGAAGAACTCCAAAACAAGTAAACATCGCTCTCGCATCATGATCATCGCAAAAACCTGTACCTGCAACTGGTGTTGTAGTAAACTATGAGCCACGAGGACTCAGCAATCCCATTACCATGGGTATCAAGACTAGCAAAACTTAATGGGTAAGGAAGGGGTAAAGTGGTGAGGTTGCAGCAGCGACTAAGCATGTATGGTGGCTAACTTACGCAAAGAAGAGCGAGAAGAGAAGCAACGGAACGGTCGTGAAACTAGCAATGATCAAGAAGTGATCCTGAACTCGTACTTACGTCAAACATAACCCATAAACCGTCTTCACTTCCCGGACTCCGCCGAGAAGAGACCATCACGGCTACACACGCGGTTGCTGCGTTTTTCATTAAGTCAAGTGTCAAGTTCTCTACAACCGGACATTAACAAATTCCCATCTGCCACATAACCGCGGGCACGGCTTTCGAAAGATAATACCCTGCAGGGGTGTCCCAACTTAGCCCATTATAAGCTCTCACGGTCAACGAAGGATAATCCTTCTCCCGGGAAGACCCGATCAGTCTCGGAATCCCGGTTACAAGACATTTCGACAATGGTAAAACAAGACCAGCAAAGCCGCTCGGTGCGCCGACATCCTGATAGGAGCTGCACATATCTCGTTCTCAGGGCAACACCGGATAAGTCAAGCTACGAGTAAAACCAGCCCTCAAGTTTCCCCGAGGTGGCCCCGCAGGCTGCTCGGTTCGGACCAACACTTAGAGAAGCACTGGCCCGAGGGGGGGTTAAAATAAAGATGACCCTCGGGATGCGCGACTCCCAAGGGAAAAAGGCTAGGTGAGGCAAATGTAAAACCAAGGTTGGGCCTTGCTGGAAGAGTTTTATTCAAAGCGAACTGTCAAGGTGGTCCCATAAATCACCCAACCGCGTAAGGGACGCAAAATCAAGGGACATAACGCCGGTATGACGGAAACTAGGGCGGCAAGAGTGGAACAAAATACCAGGCATAAGGCTGTGCGGCGATGCCAGATGGGCTGTTGTGTAGTACACGAGAAAACACCACAACGCTGTTTCGTTTAGCGGCGAAATAGTGCGCTATAGCGCGAACAACGCTGTAGCAAATACATTTGCTAAAATGTAACTTGGCCATTCCAGATACGCCGCAGCAACACTATAACGTCGAAATATCACACTATTTTTTCATTGGTTCACTGAGGTCTTCAATTTAAAATTGGGTCATCCAATTTTGACCAGGTCAACAATTTCTCAAGGAGTTCTCTCATCTAATTCTTTTAATTCACTATGGTCCCGAATTTTTGAGTTCTCCCACTCGATTGAGGTATTCAAATTTTGAATTGGTTCACACTTTGGCCAGGTCAATGATGTTTTAAATTTGTCGGCAACAATGGGCCTATGAAAACATATCAACCTCTTGATGTTGTCCTAGATAGGGGTGTGTGTAACGCTCCGGACACACCCGCCGGTGGTCGTTACTCCTGGCGGGATCTAAACTGGCCCCACAGATCAATACTAGTCTTTTCTGCGCACTTTGTCCTCACTCGTGCGCACCCGAAAGCAACTTCCTGGTCGGTCACCCATCCTGAAACTACTCCAAGCTGAGCACGTTTAACTTTGGAGTTCTTTCCGAATGGGCTCCCGGAAAAGAAGGAATTCCTTATTGATATGAGTAGTCTATCATCCCTAATAAGCCAGGCTATCACATACACCCCCACTCAGCGGACCATAGGAACGTTCCCTCTTGGCACATACGTCTGTGTATCCAGTCCGGTACATGTGCCATGCTGTGTGCCACGACGGGTCACAAACGTCATGAACAACATGACCGCGCACCTGTCCACAAACATCCGTGTAACCGTGAGGGTCGGCTCTGATACTAACTTGTAACGCCCCGGACACACCCGCCCGTGGTCGTTACTCCCGGTGAGATCTAGACTGGCCCCACATATCAATACTAGTCTTTTCTGCGCACTTTGTCCTCGCTCGTGCGCACCCGGGAGCAACTTCCTGGTCGGTCACCCATTCTGAAACTACTCCAAGCTGAGCACGCTTAACTTTAGAGTTCTTTTCGAATGGGCTCCCGGAAAAGAAGGAAATCCTTATTGATATGAGTAGTCTATCATCCCTAATAAGCCAGGCTATCACAGGGTGCTAACCACGTCAGCTCTCAGACATTGGCTAGGCCAAGCACCCCACACAACCAACCAGCGGTCCACATTCGTCAAGCCTCATGAAGTATTCGAGATGGAATCTTCCAAAGACTTGGCGCGTACTCCAAGGCATGAATGCACCCTTTGGCATGTTTATCTTAAAATGTAACTAACCTATGTGTAATCCTAGATACCCCAGCATCTATATAAGATGAGGAGCTAGTCCGTAGAGAAGGATATACTCATACACATACGATCTCAAGGTAGATCAACCTGTACTCTGTACCCCATCCATAATAAATACATACAAAACATGAAGGTTTTACCTCTTCGAGTGGGTCTGAACCTGGGTAAACATCACGTCCCCTCTCTGTCATGTTACCATCGTGCTAAGGCTACCATCTTCGGACCCCCCACATGAGATCTCAAGATTCGACTCTGTCACCTGTGCATCCTCTAATCATCTAGAAAAATGAAGCAGCAACATGTGATAGAGGTGAGGGTGTACCGTCTTTCGATAATTTGTTATATTAAGATAGAGAAAAAAGTGTTACAACAGAGTGAACATGTGCTGGCCATAGCCGCGGTAACACCACTCCAAAGACTCACAGGATTACTACCGTTGATCCACTACTACCACATGTTTCCACTACCGAAACAACTCTCTAATCCCATCAACTGTTATGGAGGCCAGGTGGTTCATAATTTAGAAGGTAAGTTCAATAGATTACATCATGGATTGTCAACTATTGCATTTTCTTCATTACCAAAAAAAAATCATTGCATTTTCTTGAGAGACCCAGCCGAGAGACTATCTTTCCTTTTGTTAACTGTACAAATATCGCTTTGAGTGCCCTCACATTATTTATTTATAGTATGTTGTTAGCAGCCCAAGTGACACATTCGCTTCCTTTCAGATTGTGTACTCATTATATTATACAGAACTAAACATGAAATTTGTTGCCTGTGTTTTATATCTTGCTCATTATGTTTGTTATTTTTAGTCAGGGTATGCAATGCTCTAAGTAATGATATTGTTTTAACCATCATGTGGAATCTACGATACCTACATTATGTTATCCTTTGGAAAAGTACAATTATAGTCTTATTTTGGTGAAACAAATTACATTCTATTGTCTCTTACACTTGGGAAAACACTACATGTTTGAAGGATCACAAGGCACGAATTTGTCATTATCCTTCATATTTTGTTAATTTACTTTACATACAATTGATCTCATGTTCTTCTTTTCAGCACTTTCCTATAAAACATATTGTTAATATTCATTCATGCTTTGTATTTGTGCATTTGTGACGTAATTTTGAACTTTTGTTTATTATGTTTTGCCATCCATAGTTTGCCCACCTTCAATTTAGAATCATCTCATATGCATAATTTGAAGGTAAATGTTATAACAAAAACCGATGATTTTTTACTTTGTGTCCATCCTTCCTTTCTGACATTAATTAATACAAGAAAGTTGCATATGAAACACTTAGGATTTTCCCTTCAAGCTATCTAAATATAAGAAAAAATCTCGCATTGTACATTTCAACATGGTATTCGGTGGTTGCTCACTACTTGCTCTTACCCCAACCTATATTGCATTTGATAGTGAACCTTTTGGTGCCATTTATATTACCTTATTTTGTTTCCTATTGCAATGTACTAATGACTGAATAACCAGATGGAGTTTATTTGTTTTGTTTGACGATGTTACATTGGAGCAAACACGATATTTTTGCTAAATCCTTATTAACATGGATCCATATAATGTGGATCAACATGTCCTCTAGACTATACCCGTCGAATAAAGTAAAACTCTCATGGTATCCCGCAGCAATGCGCGGGGAATTATCTAGTTTTTAAAAGTTGATGAACCCCGAAAAGGTACACATCAGCTAGTATAACATTGTCATAAAATAAAAAGAGAAATAAGAAAGGAAAAAAGAAATAAATAAATAACAAATAAAAACAAAATAAATTAAAATATATCTTTACTGATCTTGGTTGCAATGAGTTTGTGAAAACCTATGCAGTGTATAAAACAGATCATGATTAGTCGTGTCCTCGATTACGAACAACTTTCGAGCAACTCCACTGAGAACTATCAGCTTGATCTCATCACCTCATCTTAATTGAAATTTGACGGGTTGTTGAACCAAGGGAGCAATTGACCAACCCAGGTGCCTGATGTGAGATCAGGGGAATTACCTATGGAGATTGGTCTATGGTAGCCGTGTGAGATGGTGGACCATTTATTCATATGCATTATGGATAATCGTGTGAAATGGTTGTCCAAGATGACTGTGAGAGATAGTATGTCCAGTTATTAGAGTAGACAACCTATTAAAAGTTGGATAAAACTATTTTCTACAAAGAGCCTTGAACACCACTTACCCAAATGCATAACTGAGTTTGGCTTACTACCTGGTTGAAGCTTGCGAATACATTCAATGTAGGACCCTCATTGGTACAATGTATACTGTTCCATGATTTCCATATCGAATGAGAGATACGAAGTAGGTTTACGATGCTATACTCAAATCTTGCCTGTTGGTGGACGGATGACACAAGACTAGGATATCATATCCGCTACATGCTTGTACTGTAAGCTAGGCCATGATCTAAGCAGGTGTGTGTTGTAAAACATTGGAACTGCGATGTAATATTATGATATGTGATGTATTCTTGGTATTCGATCGTCAACTGTGTGTGTCAGCTATTGATCTTGGGACTAACACAGAAAGCACAGAGATCCGAGCCCCCTCTCGGGACCGCGCGTTGAGACTTACTGATTAAGTAAAGGAAGAGGTGAGTTTTACATACCTAGGAATGACGATATTACAACAATAGATTATGGCGTGAGTTTGGCAATCGAGAAGTTGGTCAACTATCGGCGATCGCGAAGGCTCATAGTATTCATGGGCGATGTAAAGGTAAGAATAGGGGCTATGTAGAGGCTGGAATAGTAGTGGCGGCTCTGGCTAGAGGTTTAGAGATTACCCTACAGAGAAATTACTTTTTTTCTCACATAGAGGAGGTTGAATCGGGAGAGATGAAGGAGCAGCTAGAAAGAACAAAGGGTTATGGGGAAATTTAATCTTAGGGTATTGGTGGGTATTTTTTGGGATCTCATGTCAATAGACCATTTGGGAGATCCATCAACTTTAATTTCCTAGTTAGTTTGAACTAATTTTTTAAAGCATGAAATGACTGTAGGAGAGATTCCTACAATCTTCTTTTTGTAAAAAGAGAATGTGTCACATGTTATAGTATTTACACCAAGATGTTTCAAAAGTGAAGTAGGGAGCTATGGGAGGCCTTGTACAAAGGAAGAAATGAAATGACTCAGCCTAGGCGTGAATCTATGCCTACACAGTCCGAAATCCTCCTTAGACCTCTTTAGCTAGCATGTATGGAGTAAATGATCTTTTGGAATAAAAATTTGTTCTGCTCCTTCCAAATCGACCATGCCAAGACAACGAAGGTTCCATGAACATGGGTTCGGCCTAGTCTCTCTTAGCATTCGATAACCATTCAGACATGTTGATCCTCACACTCCAGGATATATTGAGTGTATCCCGACAGTCTTTGTAGAACGGGAAAGTGAAGAAGACATTTCTTTGCGAAATAAGTCAAGAATTAGGTAGACATGTTCAAGCATCTCTTCACATTATTGCCGGCATAGAATGAAATCGCCAGGACGTTGAGTGTCGGGGGCCACCACATAGTGCCTGCGGCAAACCATGTTCCTTGTGTTCAGCATGTTTGATAGAAGTAGCCAATCGAACACCATCAACTTCATGGTGAATTTAGACTCCGAAATCCATTTAAAAAAGTTGTCGGTCACCACATCCCTGAGGTAAAACTGATACAATTCCACTGAGGTGTATTTGTGTCACCAATCATAGGTCTACACATATCATTCGACGTGTCAATCTGATAATTCATAGCAATGGCCTGCAACTATGAGGCCTCTTAGTGTGCTTGGACTGTCAATGGAATATGAAAGCCATCGTGCAAAGAATCCAACTGGAGCAAATCTCAACCGCGACGTCTACGGCTGAAGCATATGAGAATGCTCACGGGCGGGTTTCTGCTAGGATTTTACCGCACCAAAGATCTTTACCAAAGAGAGTTGACGTCCCATCACCAATGATTACAGAAGAATTCCCCAATAGATAGTAATGAGGTGCAATATCTCTGCATGCTAGAATGACCCGCACATCCCAGATGCACGAGGGACAGAGCTAGCACAGTATGTGGACCAGACAAGCTCTACCCATGGAACATCGTGGTGATTGTAGAACTTGTCAAGAAACTTCATTAGGAAGGCAATATTTGAAGTATTGGTATCAACAATTCTGCACCACCTCTAGTTTAGCTTTGCATACCATTTTGCTAGATTATGCAGACTCAGTCTTCTTCCACCAAAGACAAAGCCTACACAGTTTATCTAGGTGTGCCAAGATCTTAGGTGGGATTTTGATCGAGTACATAACATAAACCGCAATGGATGTCATCACACAGTCAACCAACGCCAGTTTACATCCATAAGAGGCCTTGTAGAGAGTAGAGGAGAGCTTCCATTCCACTTTGCCAATCAGAGGCATCAGATCATTCACAGCAGATTCGGTGGTGCCCATCGGCAACCCAATGTATGTGAATGGCATGGTCCCTATCACGCACCGAAAGATCTCCCCATTTCTTACAATTCAGGTTGATCAAGGTTGATAGGCACTAGTGTTGACTTTGGAACTTTATCCTCATCCAACCGAGTCTGCTTAATCCAGCAAAATCTGCGTCATGCACATGGTTAACTTCCTATAGGGTCGCACTATGATGGTGTCATCCACGTATTGTATTACCGGGATTTTTTGCTGGCCAACAAGAGGAATACTTCATTTGATCACATCCCGATTTGTCGCATCATCATAGTTTAACTAATGGTTGGATGTTTCAGATTTTTACGGGATTTTCTAGCATATTTTTTTCTGGTTACCCATTAAGTACTTCTAGCATATAATAGATTCACACCTTTGGTGAAATGACACTTTGTGATGAAATGACACTTTTGTGTGAAATATCACTCTGTTTGGGACTTTGTGTGAAGTAACATTTGTGTGGCCTTTTGTATGAGATGGCATTTTTGTTAGTAGCCATCTAACTTGAATAGTGTATTTAATTGGTACAAATTACATAGTAACAGAGGCTAATTTGGTGATCAAAACAGCACAGCCCCTCCCTTCAAATTTCAACTAGATGATGAGTGGGAGACAAGGTTGGCAGTGGAGCATAGATGTTACTCATGCTAGTGAAGTTAGTAGGGGAGGGAGAGAGATGGGGGTACAATTTATTTCTCGAATTCACAAATGGAATGAAAGATCATTATGCAGCATAACCCTAAAGCAAATGGACACCAATGGTAGCCTCTTCGACAATTATGGTTAGCAATATTATATGTTATACACGATTAAGGTTGTGTATGATATTGTGCTGAATTTTCATAATCCCATTTTCCTTGCTCACTTCCTCTATGTTAGTGTTTGTTTGACCTATATTTTCATACTTTTATGGCTAATTTTGCAAAACCTCTTATAGAATAAGCACAACATAGTTCAATCACTGAACCTAATACTAAAAGAACATAATAGGGTTTCAAATTGTTTACGTGTATTAAATTTTGTAATTATGAACTATTGATGGAATATTATTCATGTTTGCTATATATGATGAATTGGTAGACTTAATTTTTCAGTACATATTTCATGTTCTGAAAAATGCAAGTACAATTTTTTTTGGACTTTATACTGGGCTAGTGCAAATGCACAGGTTGATGAATACTAAAAAATAATATTAAATCTTACTATAAAAAATCAAATCTTAGGGTAATGTTACCATCGTCTCTAGCAGGATAAAGATTAGATGCAAAGTGATCCGATCTAATACCCAACACAAACCACACCGCACTAGTACTAGCAAAAGTGCAGTTGAAAACAAAAGATGAGAATTAGACCAACCCAGGTAAAACATACATACAACACTCATTCGCAATGTGTTATAGAGAATTCTAATGCACGCTTCCTAAGGGAAGAGTTCTCCTAGAGATCGTCCAAGCGAAAGATTTTCAAAGTATTCATGGTACCATCCTGTTTTTCAAACCTCGTGAATTGTGCTCTTCTCCCCAGTAGAAAATAGATTGCCTTGATGCTTGTGAACTAAGCTATGACCAACATTGGTTATAGGGATCTGAATAAATTTATAAATTTATTCTTGAAGACTCATCAAGGTGATTTGAAAATTTATGGGTTTATAACTATACGACCACATATGTGTATTAAGGACAAAAGTGTTAGGGTATGATTTGGCCTGAATAAGTTTAAACACTTACAGTTTAATTAGGTGAAGAGTTTTTTGATCTTATGCAAGGGTTGCAACCCCAATACCTCCAGGCCTCTATCCGCCCCCATTTATGTTCCTTCTTAAGATTCACACGATTTCTTAATGAACTGGGGGCCAAGTAAAACATGATCTAAGTCATAGTAATATTTCACGAATACTTCTAACTCAGAATAAGTTAAATATGTTTGTATATTGGTCCATTTGCATTTCTTTCCCTAACCGAACCACCTCTCATATTTGCCCCTAATTTTGAAGCATGCTCAAATTTGCCCCCTCTGCCGTTAAGTCACCTTATAGAAATGCCCTTCCATGTCGTTACCGTCCGGTCAAAGGGCTTTGACCGTCCGAAAAAACAGCAAAAACATAAAAAAAATATAAAATTTTGTGGGATCGAAGATACTCGAGTGCGTGCAAGTTTTCGTGGTGGTTGCACATTCCAGGAGCCCGTGAGAAAGGAAATAATTTAATATGTATGCCTGTGAACAATAAATTCGAAAAAATAGCAAAAAATATGAAATTTTGCGAGGACGCTCGCGTGTCCAAGGTGCGTGGAAATTTTTTGGTGTTTGAACATTGCAGGAGCTCGTGGAGAAAAAAATAAAAATTTGGCTCAAAAAACTTTCAAAAAATGCACTATTTTGTTATTTTGGCTAGAGCTCCTCGCATGTCATTTGATCACAAAAAGTTGCACGCACCTTGCACACCCGAGCATCTTGGATCCGGCAAAATTTCAGTTTTTTTATTTTTGTTGCTATTTTTTTAATTTACTATTCACGGGCATACAGATTATTCTTTCCTTTCTCACAGGCTCTTGGAACGTCCAAGCACCATGAAATTTGCACGAACCTTGCGCACTCCAGTATCTTCGATCCCCCAAAATTTCAGATTTTTTTTTTGCTATTTTTTTGACGGGTAAAGCCCTTGGACCGGGCGGCAGTGGCACGGAAGGGCATTTCTAGAAGGTGAGTTCACGACAGAGGGGCAAATTTGAGCATGCTTCGAAATTAGGGAAAAATATGAATACTGGGTTCGAGTTAGGGACATATGTAAAAGACCCTTGTATATTTGACCATTTTCTTATTGTTGTCTTTTCATTTGCCTTTTGCTAGATTGCGATGTGGGAGTACATATCTGGTGATATGGCTCACAATCTGCTCCGATGCTCCGAGACAGTATGGTTCGTTGGATCTGAACTCTAGGGACAGATTGACTAGCCTCACTTCTTTCTAGCAAAAATATACGGAAGACACCCTGGTTATTCTGCAATTGGGGACAGGTCCCTTCATTCCGTCTTCTCCTGGATTCGATTGCTTCTCAGCGCCCCGTAAAAAACAGTTTTCCCCATCGCCGACGACCACCATGGATGATTTTCGATCGCCACCGGCCGCCGGCAGCCGCAGCTTATTCCAGATCTGCTGTTGTTAGCCTCAATCCTGCATAGACTATTAGACCACCGTGCGCGTGCTGAATTGTACTAGCTCGGATCAGATCAGACCAATGAAAAAATAGCGCGCTACAGCAAAATAGCGGCGACCTCAAAATATGCTTGTACACCGATATATTTAGCGAGGCAATTCTCAATACGCTATAGCGTGCTATTAGCGACGCTATAGTGCGCTATTTTTTTCAGTGGAGCAGACCACGTCGCCGGAAACGGGGAGCAGAGAAGAATCTCTACCCGCCGCTGCTGGAACCGACCACGTCACCGGAAACGGGGATCCTACGCAACGAAGGCTGGTAAGTGGCTGATCCTCTCTACAATTCAGCACAATATTGATTAAAAGGGGGGACCAGATTTGGCATCATCCTAGCAGATTACTGTTTTTATCCCTTGCATCCTACTTGTGTTGTTCAAAATTAAATGATATCACATTAAACAGTGTCTTCAAGAATGACCATGCTATTTCTATCGTTATTGGCACTCATAATAAAATCAAAAGTTCCATTACAGATATTTTTTAGCAAACAACAATTGCAGCAGAGTGATATTATGTTTTGTGCCAATGACGGTTGATTAGAGGTTTTCTAAATGTATATCTTGCGATACAAGTAATAGAAGTTAGTAAGCTAAAGCCAATCAAAAGCTGGAGCAGTCACACACGAAAATAATGTCAGCAGTCCCAATCGCCAAAAGCTCATGCCATGACGAACCGAAGTGCTAGTATATATTAAGGCCTATGTTAATTCTAAGACAAAGATGACAGTATCTCAGACCACCCATTTTTGTGAAGGTATATGTTGTTCCTTCAGTAAGAAGTTTCACGAGATGATGCACAACTTTGCAACTACATTGTTTTGCTAGGGATGTATTTGCTTTTCAGGTAACCAGGTCATAATAATTTGGAAATGTTTCAGAATGCAGGATAAACCATTGCTTATGTAGTCTACTCTTTGGGGAAGCATGATGTTTGAACCGATGGCGTGCTTCCTTGTAGCATCTGGAAAAGTCCATTTGGGTGTGGAAGGTGTTGGCTTCACAGACGATGTGCAAAACGACCAGATGGCTGGCTGCGATTCTGGAGCACAAACACGATCCTTTTGGTATTGTAGTTGTGAGATCAAGGAAAATCATCTGTATTTGCAATTGACAAGAGTAATGTAATATTAGAGGCAACATGTGCCTTTCAGGTATAGGAGTACCCATGTTTAGTTCAGCAAACAGGAGCTTTTGTTGCTGTTACATATATGTGCGATTCTATGGACAACCTTGTGTTGTGTTTTATCAATCTGGTATGTATGTATGTTGTTAGCTTTACTAGACAACATGCTTCCTAAAGGTGTTACTACTACTGTGAAATCTTTTTTGTTTTGCAAAGTCTTGTTCCTTAACCCTGAGTTGAATGAAATCAGAATGATTTGTTTTGATTGTAGAGATTTTATTTGCTTCGTTTAAAATCTGTTCGTTCTTGGTCTTGATATGCAGTCATGTATGTGGCAAACCGTGGTTCAGACAACAATTTGTCAGCTCATAGATCTAATTTTGTGAAGACCTACTGCTTTCAGGGGGCAGGAAGCAAAATGTTCCAGGGGGCATATATAAAAGGGTTAATGAATTGATCCTAGCCTTACACTCAGATCTAATGCACCAAGTGGTTCTGGAGCAGCGTAGCATACCAGGGGCCGGAGCACTGGATATTTTCCCTGCGATGTGGTCCCATGTGATAGCCTATCGCTCACTCGCTGAACTTTTATAAGGAGTATTTTTTTTGTAATTACAAGAAACAAGATTGTGTTCCAATTGTTTAAAAAGGTCATTATAAACCACTTCCTCACAAGAAAAGTGATGAAATTTTCTTACATTATAGTTTGTCAATGGGTTGTTGTTCTATATCTAAAAGTACTTCTCGTTCAATTTATAAGGGACAATACACATAGTGGATGTCTTTTATTTGCACAAAACCCAAAATAACCAATATACGACCTTTAGCGGGAATATGTTTCTTGGTTAGGAAGATAGAAATTGACATTTTGTATTGGACTACTCAAAGAAAATACAATATGGGGTTTGAGAAAATGTTTTGGCCTAACTGTCCAATAGACGAAAAAAAACACGTACCAGAATTTTACAAAGACCATTGCCCTAAAATATAAAGAGCTTCATAGCAAATTTCCTCCAAGATCCTAGCATTATGAAATGTATGCATAAATAATTTATTTCGATGAAGACCTCAATGTTAGGGATAACAAAAGTTTGACAATACTGCCCAAGTGTGTAACATGGCACTTGCTTATGTTATCTCGTTATTACTACATAAATTTAATTTCTAAGGATATTACCCTAGGAGTAAAATGCCTCAAATTACTGAATATGAAATTAAGCAAAACTATCAGGATTGCTATAATTCATGTTTTTATGCACGCAAAAAAGGAGGAAATTTCTGATGAGATTTCTGGACTATTTTGTAAAAAGGGGTTGAAAAAAGAGATGTTACGTGTTGCACCCAACACCAAAAGGGTTCTTTTAAATTATTTAACAAAACACACAATGCTGAAGAAACATAGAATTGTATTCCGTCCATATAACACTAGTAGAAAAACGACCTTACGTTCACCTCATTAGTCCTGGTTCAATTATGGCCCGGTACTAATGGTACCATTAGTCCCGGTTCCAACGACTATGCATTAGTCCCGGTTCATTTGTGACCTATAGTCCCGGCTTGTGTCACAAACCGGGACTAAAGGGGGGGTGGCTGGCTGGCGTCAGGCCGGGGCCCCACGAGCCCCTTTATTCCCGGTTTGTGACATAAACCGGGACTATAGGTTAGACTTTTAGTCCGGGTTGGAGCCACCAACTGGGACTGAACCTTTTAGTCCCGGTTGGTGGCTCCAACCCGGACTAAAGGGGTTCTGCAATTTTCAAACTCAACCCCCCTTATCGCCTTTTCAGTTTTGAAAAAAAAAACAAAAGAAAATGGTAAAAACTTCAAAAATTAAAATCCTTCGAGATGTAGTTATGTTACTACATCTACTAGTTAGGGAAATTTAAAAACATAAATTTCTACATGTTTTGCAAAAAAGTGTTATGAAAAAGTAAAACAACTATATCTTTTGCATACAATGTCGAAAAAAAAATGTATAATATATCAAAATGTTTAGCACGAAAATCCGGTTCCGATTTCGACCGGCGTAGGCCGTTTTTGCAAATTTTTAGAATCCTCAAATTCTGAAAGGAAAAAAAGTTATGCTCAAATTTTAGTTTTTCTGAATTTTGGTTAAATCTGGTCAAAGTGTGGTCAAACTATGGTCAAAGAACTTATTCAAGAAATATAAGTCTTACTAAATAATTATTCAAGAATATTAGTGTTACTAAATAATTATTTCAGTTTTTTTTGAATTTTGGTCAAATCTGGTCAAACTGTGGTCGAACTATGGACAAACTAGTTATTCAAGAAATATTAGTGTTACTAAATAATTATTGTTTTTTAGAATAATAGTTTCAAACTCAAACCGTGAAACGTGTGACTTCATGCTCAAGCTAAACTCCTGAGGGTTAATAGGATTGACAGCTTAGTATTGTCAGGAAAACAACAAGTGTAGACTTGGAAACTAGGGGAATAGAACTCGGAAGTTAACCGTGCTCAGGCTGTAGTAGTGAGAGGATGCGTGACCGGCCGGGAAGTTAGACGATTTGGAATGAGTGCTCCACACTTGAGCAGTGATGAGGGGTGATTAGATTAGAGATTATATCGTCAAATAATTCAAAAATTTGAAAATCAGAAACAAAATTCAATTTTTTTTCAAAACCAAAATAAAAAAATCCTTTAGTCCCGGTTGATGTTACCAATCGGGACTAAAGATCCCCAAGCCCCCGGCACGGGCTCGTGCCACGTGGTGGGCCTTTGGTCCAGGGTCATGTTGAACTGGGACTAAGGGGGGGGGGACTTTTAGTCCCCACCTTTTAGTGCCGGTTGCAGAATTGAGACTAAAGGTCCTTACGAATCGGGACTAAAGCCCGATTCCGCACCAGTGTAAAAAATAGTTAATTTTCTTGAATCTCCCTTTGTCAGAAATTTATTACTTTGACTATGAATACCACTTCAATTATTTAGATTGAAACTGTGAAAAAATGTATATAGCTTTGTCTCAAATAGTATTTCAGTAATATGACTAGTTTATTAGTTTTTATACATGTATTAGAATATAAATTAGTTGTAAAATTACGTCTTGGAAACCTTAGAAGAAACAAGACCACATGAATTGCCTACAATAGTTATTCTGATTCATGTGTGTGTGTGTGCGCACGTGCACACACACACACACACACACACACACACACACACACACACACACACACGTGTTGTATTCACAAATAAATCTGTCCCATATAAATTGAGCGTGCAACCCTATGATCCAAAATACAACAAGTAGTATTTCCTTTGGATAGAGATAGATTATGTCATGTAGAATTCATTTACGATATTTAACTAGCTAATAAGTCTTGGTTGGACAAATCAAGATGAAATAACATCACTTGCTTTGTTGTGTTGAAGGCTTGAACCTATAACTTGTACAGAAATTACAAGTGACATAGAAAATGTGGATTGTACTATCCGGTGCACTCAATTTTCATCGCCAATCCAGAAAGTTGTGCAAAATAATTTAGTAACTGCCTTGTCCATGGTTTTCATTTTTTGCCTTGTTCGCAGGCATACAGAGGTGTGTTTATTTGGTGAATATAATTTGCTGACAATATGAATTTGAGTCAGATTCTAGCAAAGATTCTCTGAATCTGGTTCAGATTCTCATATGTTGAGGTATCACTTTACCAAATTGGAAATTAAAATGACCAAGATTTTTGAAATATCAATGATTTTTTTTAAAAGGAATATAGTGATATCGAGAAGATACCAATTACGCCTAGTATCAGCACCAACACCATATCAAAAGCTCGTCAAGATATCATGGATGCGCACAAACAAATTATTACAAGAAAAGAACAAGAAAAGCATGACCACAAACACAACTAGGACAGCGCATAAACGAGAAACAACACCAACCACTCTCTTGGCATTACATAAAATTGTGTGATATTTCTTCAATAAAGAAGCCTCAAAAGGGAATAACACATTCATGTCGCCATTGCCAGATCCAACCACTGAAAGCTAGATATTTGGCGTTCACACCGAAGGACAAGTCTGAGCAAACTTGAAGCAATTCATGGAAGAAGGGAACGAGTTGTAAGCACCTTCATTGCTAGGTACAACCAACTAAGGTCTCGTTTGATTCATAGGATATGAATATCATAAGAAAGTCGTATAAAATAAGGTGCCATGTATCTCTGTTTCTATAGGAAAAGAAATGCCATTTGGTTCATAGGATATTATTTTCTTCACTATGCAGATCAAGCTACTACGCACTACATGAGCGCGTCCAAGGACAAGCACTCAAGTTTCATCATAGCTTAATCGCCGGCCTCGTCGTTGAGGTACATCAAATATCCGGTGAAAACTTCCGATGTGACACTCTCGTGCTGCATCTGTACGAGTCACAATATACTGGCCTCAACCTCACCGCCAACGGCGCACCTGGAGCTAATGCCACCCTGATGCACCATTTTAACATGGCGTAATTCAAGCAACCGCATATTGAATAAATATGTGTTTCATAACTTCTAACATATATTATCGGACATATATAATAGAAGGCGATGTATAAAAATAAAATATAGCAGTTAAAATACATAGGGTTCACTAGTTACAACTTACAAGATTTTTTTCACAAAAAATTACAGCTTTTTTTTTGCGAATACAAACAGTTACAACTTCATTACATAATAAAGCGGGTTCATAGTTCATACCAAATGATTTTAGCAACTTACAGATATGTTTACAAAAAACAAAAACGGACTGCGGAGGACAAAATAGGATCAACTATAGTCTGTGGAAATTGTTTACCGCGTGTGGCGTGCCTGCCCGGGCCATTGGCATCTTCGCGCTAATTGGCTGGTGAAATGTCGGTGTGCTTGGGTGTAGCCAAGTGGGTGTCCTGGCATGGGTGCTGCCGTGCTGGCCGGCGTCCGGCTTGTCCTTGTCGTCGCCGTCAATGTGGCTGCCGGCGCGACCGAGCGAGGAGTCGGTTGGGAATGGAAGAACCTTATGAAGCGTACGCATCTCCAGGAGCTCCGGAGCTGAGATCCATCTATCAAATGGATCGATCAAAACGATTGCTAGGATCGCTAAAACGTGGGAAGCGACCCAAGGGTCACATGTGCGTTCCGCCCGTTCAAGTGGGCTGGCTTGGGAGCCTGGATAGTGGACCTTGACGCACTCCCCTCGCCCAACCCTGGTGCCCATGGGCTTTTTAGATGGCAGGCGATGGTGCACCCGCTTGCGACACTGATGAAGTCACCACTATCGAAACTTTGTCTTACGCGTGAGAAAGAAAGGAAACTAGTTACTGATGGAAAAAAATACCTGCTCGATTCATACCCGCTCGATTCTGACCGTTGCGATCCGCACCTATATATACATACTGCCAGGCAGCTATCCATCCACATCTTGGCAAGAAAACTAGTTAGCCACAACGTCGTCGTGCTCGTCAAAAGCGCAAAACCCTCGCACGACATGACCTCCAGTGGCGGCGCACCAAACCGATGGCGGCTGCCTCCTCCTCTACCGCCGCCGCTCCCGGGGGGGGGGGGGGGGGGGGGGGCTACCGGTGCTATTTGTGCGGTAAGTGGTGGCCAACAGTCCCGACCCTCGGAGGTCACATGTCGTCTCGCCGCTGCGCCAACAAGCGCCGCCGCCGCCAAGAGGACGCGCCGGTAAGCCAGCCCCCTGCCCGTCTCGACCCCCCCCCCCCCCCCCCCTGTCTCGACTCTGTCTGCTCTAATTGACCATGTCTGTATTTTGCGCAGGTGGGGGCGTGGCTATTGGCTCCGAACCGCTTCTTCTGGGAGGAGTACCGCCATGAAGAGCGCCCTCCGGTGGAGATAAACTTCCTTGGGATTTTGGAGAGCCGGTCATGGAGGGCGCCAGCGCCACAGCCGGTCATGGACCATGAGGATGCAGAGCCGCATGTTATCGACCTGACCTTGAGGCTCTGATCAGTCCTTGCAAGGCGCGTATTGCTGGTTGCTGCCTAGTCGGATCGGATTAGACAGCAAGAAATATTCAAACTTGGTTCGTGTCAGCGTTTGCTGTGTTTAAGCTATATCTTACTGTGTTCTTCGCTATTCAGATGAATATTGTCCATGTTTAAGATTTAATCGCCTTTAGTTTGTTTAGTACTATAATGTACTCCCTCCGTCCCATAATGTAAGATATTTTTTGACACTACACTAGTGTCAAAAAACGTCATATATTATGGGACGGAGGGAGTACTAAAAGAGCGTTCCTTGCTGTGATCTTCTGATCTTTGGTGTTGGATAGATCTCAAAGGAAAGAAATATAAGCCATTATTTGTTGCGTTTGCATCCAAGTTTTTTTAGCACATGTGTAATATTCAAACTTGGTTCAGATTTTTTGTACTACAGCAAAACTTGGTGTACATTGTGTGTCGTAGATCATTACTTTCTTAAAATGATGTGGTAAAATTTTGGCTCCATATCTCGTTTTCACAATAAGTTTCTTTCATCGATGTAAAGGAAATCTTTACTCACGCAAAAAGGCAAGTCGATCGACGTTGGGATCGATTGCATGCAAACGTTAAGGCGCGTTCACCTGTTTCCTTCTTTTTATCCGTATATATCTCACTCTCAGCCATTAGCTACTTACCATTCTAGCTAGGTACTTACCATTCTATTGGAAGAATGGTGGACATATCTGGACTCTCTACCCTCATTGAGCTGGCCTATACTAATGTCATTAACAGTACTATGAGCTGGTTAATTAATATTATATATACAATTAATCCAAGGAGATCTCATTTTCTTCTCTCAATAGATGGTATAGATTTCATCAACTTATTGGTATTATACCCATGTTGAATATTTGTTAATTCTATATCAAAAAAAATTCACTAGTTAATTCCGCTTTTAGTACATAAAACCCAGCCGGTTTTTTCACGAGTTAATACCGCACGCGCTTGCTAACCAACCCAACCGGTAACAACCGTTGTTCAACACGTAAGATGAGCCTTTCATATCTTTGGTACTCCACAGTCCACACAGAGTGAGGCGGGTCGCCGTTGTCTTCACCTTAAGCATGCAACGAGAGGCACATGCTGGCCAGCCTGCGCTCTTAGACGTAGCCGAAGCAGTAGTCCAGCGCTCGAGCTTACACCACGCCCCAGTCACTCATCGCCGACGCGGCCGACGTGCTCAAGCTCGCGGTGGGTCTCGCGCGCCGGCGTGGCCATGTACACGTCACGCCGCCGCTGAGCTTCGCATGCGGTCACGTCTTGTCGCTCATCCAGCCCACCCCAACGCTCTCTAATATGCTCGTCGCCCTGGTGCAACAGCAAGGCGCGCAGCAGCAGCCGCCACAGCCGCTCCTTCGCCATCAAAGTGGATCTCGACCAGCTCATCATTTTCATTCTTGACGACCCCGGCCAGCGTAAGCCGCGGGATGCGGGAGGCCAGATTCTCCAACGCTACCGTCAGGAGCAACCTCGAGGAAGAGGGCGGGCTCACATGATGTCCTCTTACTCGGTGCACGACCGTAGAACCCTATCCCGTATACCTCGCCAAACTCCATGTCGCCAACGCGTGCAAGCTCTGCATGCCCATCGACGTTGAGCACCAATGCGCCTAGGTCGCGTCCGTATATGGACGTGTCCACCGCCTCGCCGCCGGGCCACCACAGCTCCCCCCCAACCCCCACGTTGCCGCGAGCACGAAGTCACCCCCCTGCGAGCTCCTTCGTCTGATGACGGCACGCTCGCCTGACGCCGCCAGGCCAGCTACCTGGTCCAGGGGAGACGCGCATCTCTTCGCCGACGCCCGCAAGCTTTTCAACAATTTGCCCCCAAGGTACAAATGGACTCCGCTGACGAGTTCTTTTTTCACAATTTCCTCTGCGACTCCGATGATTCCTCATCCGACTATTGTGAAGACAATCCCCAACCCTGTTGGAGAGAACAGGAAGAGATTTGCCTAGGAGCAAGAGGGTGCTAGGAAGGATGTCGAGCGTGCCTTTGATGTTCTGCAATCTCGATGGGGCATTGTTCGGTATCCCGCTCTTGGATCACCAAAACATTGTGGGAGGGTGATGACTGCTTGTGTGATCATGCACAATATGATCAAGAGTTTCAGTTCCAGGGTGACAATGTTGTGCCTAAGCATGGAGGAGGAGCGGCAATGTTTGCACAGTTCACCCAATTTCATCATCAAATGCGTGATTGGAAAACTCACATTCAGCTGCAAGATGATTTGGTTTAGCATATGTGAGCTCAGGTTGACAACCAGTAAATGTATTTTTCTTTTAAATATATTTTACACAATTTAATTTTTATTCGGCTTGTAAACTACGATATATTTATTTGGGTTATGGAACTATACATATTTGTTTGCTTGGGAAACTATGCAAAATGTGTGTATATTTGTTGAAACACGACGACAAGCTGGCCGCGCGGGCAAATATATGGATCTGCGCATTGGATGCACTGCCGACTCAAATGAAAAAGAAAACGGACACTGAGCGGGCGGCCGACCCAAACGAACGAAAAGCGGACAAAGCATGTGTCCATTTAAATCAGCGTGTTGGAGTTGCTCTAACGGCGTACTACGTCGTTATGCAGACCGAGCTCCCGTGCATGTCCCGGCTCGTCGACCTCGACGTGGTGCAGCTCCCTCCTCGAGCTGCTGGTGGACATCGACATGGGCAGGAAGGAGAAGGCGCTGGCCTTTCTTGGACTGTCTGCTCCTTACATGCAAGGTGCGCGACCAAGCACATATGCTATGCGCAGGCGCTTTTTTTTTTTGACGAAATGGCAGGATCACTGTTTTTCATTGCGCTTAGAAGGAATAAAGGTTTACAACTTAGAAGAAAAGAACAGGGAGGGGTTTAGCTCGAGAAGTTACATCAATCAGGTTCTAAGGGTCGCTCGACAAGGTGTAGAACTCTCCTACGGCCAACATCAATCCAATCCTTGGCTTCAACTTGAATCTTCTCGAACAGGGGTCTTGCGCTGCAGGATGAACTTGCGCAGGCGCTTTCTGACCAGTGATCGGAAGTAGATGCAGCACACGTTGACGTGCAGCCGTGCAGGTGATCAGCTACGGTAGAAATTTATTTTCCCCAGGATAATTTGTTAAGTACACTATGCCCTCTAATTTTTAATCCCTCACACGTAATTGCAATGAAAAAAATAGCGTGTTGCAAGATTTAGCGTCGGTCTTCTCCAAATGCTATACAAGTTATATCATGCTAATAGCGTGCCATATTTGAAAATAGCGTTTTGTAGAAAAATGTCAAATATATCAAACAAAAATTAAGGCTTTCATAATTTGTAAGAAAAGGGAACACTCCTAATTAAACAGACAAACATACTAGAGATAGATCAGTGCATGTACACACCTAATTTGCAAGGAAAGGGAATACTCCTAATTAAACAGAGAAGTATCAGTGGCTGACTTGTCGGGGCGGACGGCATGGTGGACATTCGCGTTGTCTTGCTAGAGTTGAGGCATGGCTGGTGCCCCTAATTACCGAAAAAAGCTTTCGCCCCGCTTTATATTATAAAGCCAACCGCACCACAAGCATCCAACAAGGTCCAACACAAAACCACGCGCGCACACACACGAAAGTCCACAGGAACAAAATGTACAAGAAAGGGTCAATGCTGAGGGCACAGCACAACAAGCCCTAAACCCAAAACACACACGCCATACAGCCGCCAGGCGGTCTACTCAGGCTCAGGAGGAGGAGGCGGCAGCGGGGGAGCCACGCGGAGCGTCATCGAGCGGAGATCGGAGAGGAGGGTGGTGATGACGTCCCGGTCCTGGGGGCGGCTAAGCGGCCGCCAAAGCTGCAGGTAGCCACACAATTTGAAGATTGCGTCAGTCGCACGTCGGAGAGGCACCTTCTGAATAACAAGCTTATTGCGAATGTTCCAAAGCGTCAAGGCGAGAACCCCAACGCACAACCATCTAATATGGCGGTAGCGAGTAGGGGAAGCATTGAGCTCGGCAAGCAGGTCGGGGAAGTTGGTATTACACCACTGTCCGCCAACCGTTTCGCGGAAGCAGGCCCAAAGGAACTGGGCCAAGTGGCACGAGAAAAAGATGTGGTTAGCATCCTCAATCGTGCCACAGATGGGGCACATCCCATCTCCCGGGCCATTACGCTTGAGGACTTCAAGCCTAGAGGGGAGGCGTCCACGGATCCATTGCCACAGGAAGATCCTGATTTTCAGCGGAAGTCGGACGTCCCAGATCAGGCTAAATGGTTCTGGGGCCGTCGAGGGAGCAATGGCGCCGTACAGGGACTTCGTGGAGAAACGGCCAGAGGGCTCGAGGCGCCAGGAAAGAACATCCCGGTCCTCCTCGACGTTATTCGGCATAAGTGCGATGTCTTGGAGGAGGGAGTCCCAGGCGGCCACCTCGAGGGGGCCAAAGGGGCACCGGAAGGCGAGACGCCCTAAGTCAATACGGGCCGTCTCGACAGAGACCCGAGGGTCAGCCGCAATGGCAAATAGTTCTGGGAATCGCGCAGCCAGGGGGGAGCCCCCAAGCCAGCGGTCGAACCAGAACAAGGTCGAGGCCCCGGAGCCAACCGAGATGGATGTGCCGATGCGTAGTACGGGCAGAAGCTGGATCACGGACTGCCAGAACTGGGATCCACCCGTACGTTGGCAAAAGGCAAGAGGTTGGCCACGGAGGTACTTATTACGGATGATGGTGAGCCAGAGGCCTCCCTCCCCATTGTCAATACGCCATAGCCATCGAGTCAGGAGGGCAATGTTCATGCGTCGGGATGACAGGATCACAAGGCCACCCTGGTCTTTGGGTTTGCAGATGTCGGGCCAGCTCACCATATGGTACTTCTGCTTGTCGCCCTCACCAGCCCAGAAGAACCTCGACTGGTATTTGGCCACCTCCTGATGGAGGGTCTCATGAAGGCTGTAGAAGCTCATGAGAAACCAGAGAAGGCTGGCAAGCGAGGAGTTGATTAGAATCACCCTGGCAGCTTTCGACAGCGAGCGTCCCCTCCAGGGTTCAACCCTGTGTTGCATCCTAGTCACCGTCGGGCGGAGATCCGCGACGGTGAGTCTAGAGACATCACTAATGGGCACCGCCAAGTAAGTCGTGGGGAAGGAGCCCAGGCGGCAGTTCAGCCGGTCCGCAATGGACAAAGCATCGTCCGGGGGGTAGCCGAGGACCATCTCTTCGCTCTTGTCGAATTTGATGGTGAGGCCGGACATCTGTTGGAAGCACAGGAGGAGGAACTTCAGGTTGGCGATGTCAGACGCGGAGCCCTCCACCATGACTATGGTGTCGTCCGCGTATTGGAGGAGGGAAACCCCTCCTCCGTCCACTAGGTGGGGGACAACGCCCCGGATATGGCCGCAGGCTTTGGCCTTATCAAGGATGACCGCAAGGGCATCGACAACCATGTTAAAAAGGAACAGGGAGAACGGGTCACCCCGGAGCACCCCACATAGGGTGGGGAAGTAGGGACCGATCTCGCCGTTAATGTTGGCCGTCGTTCGACCGCAGGTGACGAGTTGCATAACGCGGGTCACCCAGCGGTCGTCGAAGCCCTTCTGAAGCAATACTTCCCGAAGGAAGGGCCAGTGGACCGTGTCGTAGGCCTTATGGAAGTCGAGCTTAAGGAACACCGTGCGGTGGTGCTTGGATCGGACTTCGTGGAGGACTTCGTGAAAGACCAACACCCCATCCAAAATAAATCGGCCTTGAATGAAGGCGGATTGGTTGGGGTGGGTGACAGAGTCCGCAAGAAGGGTCACCCTATTGGCGTATCCTTTGGCCAGGATCCTAAAGATCACGTTAATCACGGTGATCTGGCGGAACTGGCGGATGTCTGAGGCCCCCGGAACCTTTGGGATGAGGGTAATGGTCCCATAGTTCAGGCGCCCCAGGTCCATGGTCCCAGAGAAGAACTCGTCGAAGAGGGCCATGACCTCCGGTTTAATGGATTGCCAGAATGTTTTAAAAAACAGGACTGGCAATCCATCCGGGCCCGGAGCCGAGGAGGGGTTCATTCCATTGATCGCCGCAAGGACATCCTCCTCCGACAAAGGCGCCACCAAAGCGGCGTTGGCCTCGGCGGAGACAAGCTGGGCACCCGACCAGGTATCGGGGGCCAGCACAGCCCCACCCCGAGTGGTGGGGGTGAAAAGGGTTTTATAGAAGCCGTCTACGTGGGCACGGATGTCCGAGGGTCGAACAAGCTCAGTATCACCTTCCCACAGGGAGTGAATGGAGTTGCGACGACGCCGGCCATTGGCAATCGCCTGGAAGTAGGCCGTGTTGGCGTCGCCCTGAAGCACCCACCGTTGGGTGCCGCGCAACCGCCAGTAGGCCTCCTCGTCAGCATAGATGACCGAGAGCTGGTCCTCGAGATCATATCTCAACATCCACTCATCCGGGGAGATCCCGGACGAGTCAGCACGGGCGTCCAGGGCCTGGATGTCGCTCAGGAGGGCCTTCTTGCGGTCACGGATATCACGACCGAGGTTCGCGCCCCATCCCTTCATAAATTGGCGGGCTAGCTTGGCGCAGAACTGCCAGGAGTCCACCACAGACATGGCGCGGTGAGGGGAATTGCACGCGGCGGTCCACTTAGCCGCAACAGCCTCACGGAACCCGGCCTGGTTGAGCCAGAAGAGCTCAAACCGGAACCGAGGGGCGATGGGGGGGCGTTCATCAGCGGAGGAGAGGAGAAGAGGAACATGATCAGAGCCAATCCTGGTAATAGCCTGAACCAAGGCCAGGGGGCATCTGAGCTCCCATTTTGGGGAAACTAAGACGAGGTCAAGGACAGACTACGTCGGGTTCGCCTGGCAGTTAGTCCAGGTGAACCGGGCCCCCGTGCGCTCGAGCTCACGGAGGCCCAGCTCCGCGATGCAGTCGTTAAACATCTGCATCCGGGGGCGATTAACCCGGTCATTGTTCTTCTCATCCGGGGAGCAGAAGAGGTTAAAGTCACCTCCCACCACAACAGGGAGGGGGGAAGCGGAGATCTTCTGCTGCAGCTCGGCGAGGAATGTCGGGGAGCGGTTGTGGTCTGCCGGTCCGTAGACGATGATGACCTCCCATTTAAAGTTGAGCGCACGCTCGAAGATCTCCATACTAATGAAGAACTCGCCCCGATCCATACCTCCCACCTCAAAGGTGGCATCCTTAACACCTAAGAGGATGCCACCCGAGTGGCCATTGTTCCCACTAGAAGGGAGCCAATGCCAGGCGAACAGGTGGGAGCTAAGGCTGTCAAGCTTGGGAAGAAAGAAATCATGCGCATGGTTTATTGGATGGCAATGATGTCGATGTGCTCGTCACGGATGTACTCAACTAGCTGGCGGCGGCGGCCGTCATGGCCGAAGCCGCGGATGTTCCAGAAGAGGGCACACATCTAAACCGCCATTGAGGGGCTGCTTGACCCCAAGACGGTGGAAGCACTGTGGGCTCTAAGAGCGGCAGTGCGGGATCGATTGCGACCACGGATTTCCTCGGCCGGCAGCCCAGAAGGGGTCTAGGGTGCCGGGGTGCGGAGGAGGCGGGCCCGGGTTTCGGCGAGTTTCCTGTCAAGGATCTCGTGAGCCTGGATAGCCGCAATCTGCTCTAAGGGGGACCCACTTCCCCCCCCGAAAACTATAGCCGAGTCTAGGGCCACCTTGGCGAGGCGGCCCTGCGGGATCGCTTCGAGCGCAGAAAATGAGCAGAAGGAAGAACTGGAGGGGGTGTCGGATGCACCTGTCTTGAGGTTCCGGGCCGCAGCCCGGATCTCCGCCCGCTCTGAGATGGACGGAACCGGGAGGCCGGCCGGCCGGTCCGTGTCGAGTCGGGCACTGCGGCGGGAGGCAGTCACCGGAGTCGACGAGGCCCGAGCCCGGCGGACGTACGGAACCGACCGAGGCGGGTGGGAGGCGACAGGGCTGGCCACATCAGCGGATTGCACCAGGAGCAGGCGCGGCGGGGACGCTGGAGCCGGTGGCGCCAGCAGGGCATCGGACCCCGCCAAGTCGAGGGAGGGCGGGTCCGGGGCAGGCAGGTCGGCCACCGGGGCGGGAGCGGAAGCCGGTGGAGAGGCGGGAGGCGACGGAGGATCCTCCCCAGGAGGGTCAGCCGGGGCAGACCCAAGGGGGGCGGGATCCAACGCCGGCGAGCCCGACAGCAGCGGAGAGGCCACCGTCGGGGGCGGAGGTGGCGGGGCGGCCTCGGTGGAGAGGCACGGCGAGCGCGACGAAGATGCCGGGAGGACAATGAGACTGACGCTGGAGATGTCGCTGAGCTCGGCCGAAGAGGAGGGGGAGGAGTCGGGCAGCGCGGCCGGGGCCACCTCGACGGAGGCCAACCCCCGCAACCGGCCTGCTCCCGAATGCCCGCGCCCCGGAGGGGGGTCCGAAGGGATGGGCGAGGGGGAGCGGCTGCAGCCCGAGCGCTCATCGTCGTCCTCCGGGTCCTCGTGGCGGGAGGGGCGCGGACGGCGGTAGTGGGAGTCGTCGCGGTGGTCCGCGCTTCCCCCGGCAAAGTGGTCCTCAGTGAAGCGTCGGGGGCGGCCGATGTGTTTGGGAGGCTCGGGGTAGATCTTGAGGTCGAAACCCTGGTCGTTGAAGAAGACTCGGACGGTGGCACGGAGGGTGGAGGAGTCCAGGCACTTGACCTTGACACGGACCTCCTCCTCCTTGCGGAGAGAGAGTTCGTCCACCACCACCACCTTACCCAGGAGCTTGGACATACTGCAGATCACTTTCTCAGAGCGAGCAATGTCGGGGAGGCTAGCGATGAGGATCCAAGTAGTATCCAGCACGGCCACAGCCTTGGGGTCCATCAGGGGCTCAGAGATGTTGACGACGAGCTTGTTGAGGGCGAGGGTGATGTCGTCGCTACAGGTGCAGAGGCCCAGGCTAAGGGCGTCGGGGAAGACCACAGTGAAGGAGCTGTCCGAGGTCGGAGTCACTTGCCAGTCCTAGACACGGCGGCAGAGGTGGTTAGGCTCGGCCTCGATCATCTCCGGTGAGGCGAGCTGTCACGCCCAATATGCGATACTATCCAAAAGAGACTCGAAGGTCCCACCAAGGATAGAACCGCATATTGACACGCTTTTGCAAGGTGGATATCATTACATCAACATTACATAATAGCTGGGGATACATACGAGAGGCATACAATGCCACAAGAATACATCAATATACATGAGAACAACATCCGACTATGGATGAAACATAAACAGAAACTCAAACGACATCCACCCTGCTAGCCCAGGCTGCCGACCTGGAACCTATCCCCTGATCGAAGAAGAAGCAGAAGAAGAACTCCAAAACAAGTAAACATCGCTCTCGCGTCATGATCATCGCAAAAACCTGTACCTGCAACTGGTGTTGTAGTAAACTGTGAGCCACGAGGACTCATCAATCCCATTACCATGGGTATCAAGACTAGCAAAGCTTAATGGGTAAGGAAGGGGTAAAGTGGTGAGGTTGCAGCAGCGACTAAGCATGTATGGTGGCTAACTTACGCAAAGAAGAGCGAGAAGAGAAGCAACGGAACGGTCGTGAAACTAGCAATGATCAAGAAGTGATCCTGAACTCCTACTTACGTCAAACATAACCCATAAACCGTCTTCACTTCCCGGACTCCGCCGAGAAGAGACCATCACGGCTACACACGCGGTTGCTGCGTGTTTAATTAAGTCAAGTGTCAAGTTCTCTACAACCGGACATTAACAAATTCCCATCTGCCACATAACCGCGGGCACGGCTTTCGAAAGATAATACCCTGCAGGGGTGTCCCAACTTAGCCCATTATAAGCTCTCACGGTCAACGAAGGATAATCCTTCTCCCGGGAAGACCCGATCAGTCTCGGAATCCCGGTTACAAGACATTTCGACAATGGTAAAACAAGACCAGCAAAGCCGCCCGGTGCGCCGACATCCCGATAGGAGCTGCACATATCTCGTTCTCAGGGCAACACCGGATAAGTCAAGCTACGAGTAAAACCAGCCCTCAAGTTTCCCCGAGGTGGCCCCGCAGGCTGCTCGGTTCGGACCAACACTTAGAGAAGCACTGGCCCGGGGGGGTTAAAATAAAGATGACCCTCGGGTTGCGCGACTCCCAAGGGAAAAAGGCTAGGTGAGGCAAATGTAAAACCAAGGTTGGGCCTTGCTGAAGAGTTTTATTCAAAGCGAACTGTCAAGGGGGTCCCATAAATCACCCAACAGCGTAAGTGACGCAAAATCAAGGAACATAACACTGGTATGACGGAAACTAGGGCGGCAAGAGTGGAACAAAATACCAGGCATAAGGCCGAGCCTTCCACCCTTTACCAAGTATATAGATGCATTAATAATATAAGAGATATTGTGATATCCCAACATAAACATAATCAACATGGAGCAATCTTCATCTTCACCTGCAACTAGCAACGCTATAAGAGGGGCTGAGCAAAAACGGTAACATAGCCAAACAACGGTTTGCTAGGAAGGGTGACAAAGGTTAGAGGTTCATGGCAATTTGGGAGGTTTGAAGAGCAAGTGATAGGTAGCACAGCATAGCGATAGAACGAAGCAACTAGCATAACAATGATAGTAATGAGATCCAAGGTGATGGTCATCTTGCCTGAAGTCCCGCTTGGAAGAAGAACGAGTCCATGAAGAAGATGAAGCCACGAAGACGAACGAATCCTCACGATCGCAACGACATGGGAACTATCGAGAAGAAGCACACAACATGGTAAACATACCACACATGAACAAGGCATGATGCTCAATCAAGTATGATGCATGACAAGGCTACATGTAGCTACACACGGAAAGAGAGGATGCATACAAGATCAACACATCAAAGCAAGTTTAAATGAGGCCGGAAACAACATATAACAATTCCGGTAAGTCCTCATATACAAATTTCGAAATTGGTCCAGATCTGAATAAACCTTATGTTCAAGTTGTTAAACAGCAAGTTAAGATGTACCAAGATGATCTACACGAAATTCTAGTCAAGTTACATATAAAGTTCATTAGATTCGGAACTACGGCCTAGAAGATATGAGCAAAACAAGTTAAACATGGCATTGATGCAAAATGCATTCAAACATCAAGCAAACACCTCAAAACAAGGATGCAACATGATAATACAAAACTACATGCACAACTAAGCAAGTTCCATATAGAGCATGCTCAAAACGGAGCAACGGTGCAACACATACACTCCAAACAAGATATAGCAACAATCTGTCCAAAACAGCAACTAGGCATCTTGCAAGCATCATGAACAATATGCTACAGCACCTCAACATGAAAACAAAAGGCATGAACATGATGTACAGGTAAAGCATGACAAAACATGAACACTGAGCTATCTCCAGAAATCACTAGAACATGCTCAAAAGGACATGGCAAGATTGCAAATAATAACAGTTTCACAGACTTGGCAGAAAATACTGGACATGGCAGAAATAACATCAGGTTGCAAAGTTTAGAGCTAACAAACAACATGCTACAGGAACATATCATAGCAACCAAAGGCATGGCCTGAATCTACTAATTGCATAGAACAAAAGTCCCTTACTGAACATGAGCCAAAAGGCACAGAATATATGATGGCACCCATGTAAACATAGCAAGTTTCATAAACAGATTCAGACGTAGAAGAAAAACAGAGCATGGCAGAAATAACGATAAGTAGGCATGTAGGTGAGCTTGAACCACTCACTACAGAGCATTACATGGCATGGCAAGGTAACCAGAAGTAAGAAGGCATAATTATGAAGCTAAGCATGGCAATAGCATAGTCATAGGGTGCATGAATCACTAGTAACAATCATGGCAAAATTGATTAACATGTAAACAATCTGCTACGAATATTTTATAGCAAAAGTAGAGCAAGATTAAGACATGCTAGAGCACTTCATAATTTCAAACATGGGCATGGATGGATAGAGCATAATATGTATAACAAAACATCCTTAGTGAACATCTTCAGATCATGCATAAAATGACTTGTAGCAGCAGGTTTACATGGCAACAAAATATAATAGACTCAGACTTGGCAGAAATGACTTAAGTCACAGAAATCAGCAACATCATGGAGGCTACTTTGCATGCTTGTGCTAGTCACCACAGAGATCATAAAAATACAAGACTAGCACCACTGTAAAGATGACATGATGTAGTTCAAAACACATGTAGAGCTCATGCTCAGAGGATGCACACACAAAATGCAATGAAAAAGACAAATCACCAAGTTCTGTTAACAGACAGCAGATAACATCATATAGCACTCTTGCAACGATGATTTGGGCATCAAGATGATCTCTAACAAGCATGGCACAATGGGACAAAATAAAGAGCATCTCATGACGAACATTTTGATATATCATATATGCAAAACGGAGCAGTACACACAAAGATACAAGGTACACAAGATGCATGCATGATAATGACATGGCCAAATGCAACACGCAAACAGCTGACAAGGCAAGGACGGCGAATAACTGGCACACACCTGGCGCATCGGATCCGGGGCGTTACACAACCCCCGCCCCACAATGGTCACGACCGCAAGGAGTGACGGGGATGGGGAGGGACGTCCTCGACCTCGATGTGGAAGAAGCCGAGACCCTCAATGCCGTGGCCGTACATCATGAGCTCCTCCGACACCGGGCGGTCCGGGCAGAGGGCCGCGGGGTGGCTCGAGCCCTTGCAGAGGTAGCACATCGGCAGGTTGGGGCACTCGATCTGGTAGTGGCCGGCAATACCACAGTTGAAGAACTCGCGGGGGGGGGGGGGGGGGGGCGGAAACGGCCGCGGCCGAGGATGCATGAGTCGGGGCCGTGGGGTTGGGCGGGCGACCGGGGCCCTTCCGCTTCTTCTTATTGGCACCTTGGCGAGCCCGAGCCCCAGCGCCCCCCTGGCCGGGAGGCAAGCTTGGTTGGTTGCGGGAGGGCTGGTAGGGGCGCGGAGGGGCCGCCTCGGCGCTAACGGGGAGCGGCCGGGAGGGCGACGGCGAGCGGCCACGGCGACGGACGGGCGAAGGGGAGCGGGGGCGGTCGCGGCAGCTCTCCTGGGCGGGAGAGCGCCGGTCCACATCCCGCTGCGGGGAGCGCCGGCCATCTCCGCGCGCCGGGGAGCGCCGGTCAGAACGGGGCGGGGAACGGCGCGAATCGCGCGGAGGGGAGCGCCGGGAGTCGCGGGCGGGGAGCGGGAGCGCCGAGCGTCGCGCGCCGGGGAACGCCGGGGCTCCTGGGAGGTCAGCTGGCGACGGAGGTTAACCTCCCGGCGGTTGCCGTCCGGCGAGGCGCGGGAGGTCGCGCGGGACTCCTCGAGGGGGCGCTTGGGGCGCCCAGAGCCATCTCCCCAGTCCCGCGTCATGGGGATGGGCGGAGGGGCCGCGGCGGGAGGTGGGGACGGAGGGGCGACGGGGACGGGAGGAGGGAGCAGGAGGATGCAGACGAGGAGCGGGCGCGGGGGGGAGGAGGCGGCTGGAGGGGAAACCCTCACGGGAGCCAAATCCTCCCCCAGGTGGGGCTGGGGTGGGCCGAGGCCAGCGCTGGGTCCCTAGTGGGCTGAGGCGGTCTAGCCGACCCAGACAGGTCAGGCGGGCCAGACAGCCGGTGCGGGGAGGGGAGCAGGCCCACTCCAGGCCGCAGGCCCAGAATCGGGCGGCCCAGCCCAGGGACGGGAACCATGCGCCCGGCTAGGGCATCCCCAGCCGCCGCCAGCGCGGGTAAGGCGGCCGATGGCCGGCGAGGGGGGTGGCGAGGCGAGGCAGGGCGACGGGGAGACGTCGAGCAGCACAGTCTTGAGGAGCCGAAGAAAGTAATGAAGGGGCGAAAGGGGGAGCGCCGGGAGAGCGCGGGGGAGCCGACAACTTGCGGCGGCGGCGCGGCCGGCCGGGCCAGGGCGAGCCGGCCAGAGGAGCACCACGACGAGCGAGCGGGGCCAAAGTCGGCTCGGCCGGCGACACCCCAGCCAGCGTTCCGACGGCGACGGCGGCCAATCCCGGGGCCCAAGTCCTTGCCTTTCTCCCCAACGCCCGGCGGAGCACGCGGCAGCCGGCGGGGAGGCCTCGTCCGCGCCCGGGCAGCCGAACTCCCACCCCCGGGAGTAAGGCCGCCGGCAGAGCGGGACGGCGGCGGGCGCGCCGGGGCGGGCGGGGGACCCGGTCGCGGCACTCCACCGGCCGGCTGGCGGCGCGGTCGGCGTCCTCAGCCAGATCCGCCCAGACCACCCTACCTGGGGGTCCAGGGGACGGCGAGGAGGGGGGAGGCGGGGAGAGGGGGGCGGCGGGATCACCAGCGAACGGGGCCGGGAGGGCGGGCGGTGCTGGCGGGAGCAGGGCGGGCGCGTCGCCCCGTGGGGAGCCGGAGTCGCGAGAGCCCGGGCCTTCCATCTTCAATTTGGTATTTTTCAGCTTGTTTCTTTCACATTTCCCCCCTTGCTGGTGCCCCTAATTGTAGAGTGGATTAAGAGAAGTTGTTGCCACATACAAAACTGCCACCACTGCCTCGCTCACGAGCTGGTGGGAAATTGGGGACGATTGCTGGCTTAGACTATATGTGTTGTGTTCGAGTACGAGGGGGGGGGGGGGGGGGGGGAGGGGGGGGGGGGGGGAGCGAGCTGAACCGATGCCTGATGGGCTGCTGTCTAGAACGCTACAACGCTAAAGCGTGCTATAGCACTGTACCGAGCACATTAACTAAAATGTAACGTGGCCACCCTTGGGGATGTGTCGAAATATCACGCTATTTTTTCATTGCTTAATTGAGGTCTTTAATTTAGAATTGGGTCATCCAATTTTGACCGGATCAATAATTTCTCAAGAAATTCTCTCATTTATTTTTTTAATTCACTATAGTCCCTAATTTTGGAGTTCTCCCATTCGATTAAGGTATTCAATTTTTGAATTTGTTCATAATTTGACCAGGTCAATGATTTTTTAAATTAGTCAGCAACAACCGGCCTATAATTAGCCAGGGCACGCGAGAGCGACGCTCGCCCCGCCTGTCTCGAGTACACCAGCCTAGCGTTGGGCAAAGAGGCCGACAGGCAGATCCGCCCCGCCCATCGCGTGCGTAGCCACGCACGCGACCTCGCACGCCCGCGGTCCACCCGTCATGGACCCTCGAAGCTAGCCGCCAGGGTGCGATCCGCAGCACGCAACCATGCAGCATGCAGAGGGCACTCTCGCCCGCGGAGGCTCCGAGGAGGCGGGTACTCCAATATCCTTTATAGATGCAGAGTTGGCTGTGCACTGTGTATGGTGGTTGTGAATGCGTAACATGTGAATTGTGTTATTTTTGTTTGCATTGCTGGTAAACAAATGTAAATATAGCGTAGACGTGCAAAAGAGAATGTAATTGATATCACTAACTTACCAGCGGTTAGTACCGTACATACATCACTAACCAGCTGGCTGGCCCGTGTGTGATGACAGTGTCATCATAGACCCTGAGGCATTGACGTACAAAAAGTGTGCCAGTCATGATACAATTTGGCGGTTCAATGCTACTCGGATCTGTAGTAGTGAGAGGAATCAGTGCATTTCATGGATGGCGGTGAGCTCGACATCAGACATGGACTATTGTGCGCCAACATGGTTGATTTCTTTCAGGTTTTCTTTAAGGAGTGTTCGAGTTTGCTTTGGGACAGCGAGGCGGTGGCGATGTTCCCATCTGGGAATAATATTCTCCCTACTCTTTCCTATTTTCTTGGTGTGCTTATCATCGACCGAGTGTGTGTGAAGCCATGCCTCCGACAGGTCTTCTAGGATGTGATCGGTGTAGGTTTCCGGTGATCCGTCTGGATTCGCCGGCGTTTGTGGTATTTGGAGTTTCAACATGCCCTTATCAGTGTTTTCTTCTCGAGGGCGGTGATTCGCTTTGTAGATCATGGCCGCTGGCGTCTCTGGTGTGCAGCGACGACTTCCCGGCCACTACTTCTACAAACTCCTGGATTTAAAAAAGTTTGCTCCGACGAGACGAAGGCCCAAAGGAGGAAGAAGTCTTCGGCACCTCCAAGAATTTGAACGTAAGTATTATTTTTGTATGAGTTTATTTGTCAGGAAACGTGAAACTTAATATTTGGGCTTAGTCCTTTTTTCGCCACAACAATAACAACAACATAGCTCACACTACAAGTACGTTCTTCTGCTTGCAGGCCGATGAACACTTGTGTTTGGAGGACTCATTGTATATTGTCTTACTTGCTTCAGAACGCATGATTGTAAACCTTATATACATTTTTTTGAAACAAGGCAAAATTGTAAACCTTATATTATATATAGACCTAAACGCTAGTTCTTGTACTTAATAAAAGGCACAAGTATTCGCAAAATTTCCTCAGCCTATGGTACCTGGACTTCCGAAGGAAGCAGCATCCGAACAACAGGAGTGGGTGGATGTTTTTTTTTTTTTTTTTTTTTTTTTTTTTTTGAGAAAACTTAGTCGCTGGTTGGCTTGACCGTATGTCGCTCGCCTATATAAAGTAAACCCCTCACCACTTCACAGGCAGGCCCTAGCCCTAGGGCTTCTCTCCGGTCGCCTTAGACAATCGTTCGTCATGGCCTCGAACGACAGCGGCTCACCAAACCCAGGGCCACGCCCGCCGCCGCCCCAGCCCGCTAATCCCGAGGTTTTCCCGTGCCCACGCTGCGGCGTGGTGTGGAGAACGCACCAGGCCCTCGGAGGCCACATGTCGAGGAACTCCTGTACCCCCGGCCGCCCGAACCCCTGGGGGCCGCTCGTCTCCTCGGCGCCAGCGATTGCACCTCCAGCGGTGCCGACTGGACGCGCCGCGAGCCCCATTCCGCTGTGGCTGCTGGCCCCCAACCCTTCCTTTTGGGCGGCGTACCGCAGCGAAGGGCGCCGCCCGGTGGAGATAGACTTCCTCGGGCTGCTGGAGGCGCCTGTGGTGAACGGGAACGCGCAGCCCGTTGACAGCGCCGCCGGGGAAGAGGTCAGCCCGGAGATGTCGCCTTGAGCCACTACGTGCTCATCTCTACCGCGACTGCGCATCCTAGTTAGCTAGTCCGATCGATTAGCTACATACTCTGTAAGGGAGAAACTATGCTTTGTTTGTACTTTGTTTTCATCTACTTTCGTACTTGCGTTAGTTTGTTTCATCTATTTTCGTACTGTGATTCTTCGTTGTATCATCGGATAGATCTCGATGGGGGAAACATATGTGATTGCCTATTGAATATTGATCGTGTTTTACAATCAAGTTGGCTGTTTATAATTACCTGCTATACTTTCCTCAAATGAATGAATGCTGCAGAAAATCTTAAAAATATTCCAGGCATACAGTAATCTTCGATGTAAATTGTGAGAAACATTCCCGGGCGAGGTTATATGTGGTAGGTGGTTATTATCCAAATTAATTGTAACCCAGGAAATATCGTAAAGATTTTTTTTTCATCAGCTAATCGAAGTTGGGACGGGGTAGGAGCGCATGCAGACACAGAGCATGATGTTCCCGTGTTTCTTCCCTTTTACGCGTCTTTCATTCTTCCAACGTAATTAATAAATACTAACCATTCTCGTCCATATATACGTGCATTAATGGAGTTCCTGGTGTGTAATCTCCACATCATCTACCTGGATTCTTTCTATAAAGAAAAGATTGGAAATGAGCCGCGGGCATTAAATTACGAGTTATTTTCATTTTCACCCTTAAGTTTTAGGTTTGTGACATGTTTTGAGCTTTTTTACGGTACCCTATACTGCTAGGGATGAGACGACCAGTATAACAAAATCCGAGTGTTGATTTCGTGTGGGTAGGGGGTTGTTGACGGGCCAAGATGCCAGGCTATTTCGTAGTAATAGCTGGGAATCGACATCCCTTGCTCGCTCCCATTGCCACCATGGCAGAGTTGAGATCGCTGCCACTGCCGCCATGCCGTACTCGATCTTGCTGCCGCATACTGGGACCAGCACCCATGAGACAGGCTTGCACCACCACCAGGTCTTTTTCCAACGTCTCTGCCGCTCCTTGACCTCGCTTCGTCCGCCACCATGCTCTAGCTGACCTTGCTGCCGCGTACTGGAACCGGGCCGCGCGCTCATCTACCTTGGTGTGGCGTCTCGTCCCCATTTGTCTCACCACGGCGCTCAGCCCCATCGCATACATACATGGACCAAGACATGGCGGCCATGACTCCGTCCTGCCCAAGCACCATGGTCGAGACGATGAGCTTCTGTACACGGCAAGCCTCAGTGTCGACGGACAACAGCGCCAAGTGGTTTCTTCGCCACCGTTGTGAACCAGGACGAAACAAGCATGGTTTGGAGGTATGCTCAGCCATGGAAGGGGCACAGGGCAACGCCTCATTGTTGTCGGACCTAATTGAGAAGGAGGCTCGGCGGTGGCCGCCGGAACTCTACCAGCGTCGGTGTATCAGAACAATGGGCTAGGTGGGTCGGGGGCGTGGTGGGTCGTTGAAATCCCAAAATGCCCTCAGAATATGTATACCGCTGGTCAAGAACGAGCAGTGCTATCTATACTGCTCGCCATTCTGCTCGCCTTACTGAAGCGGTACAGATTAGGTATGGCCGTTGGATTTCACGGATGAAAGGTCTATATTCACTGCAGGGTACCATAAAAGAGCTCGTTCTCAAATGTTCTTTCTTTTGCCCAGTTTATGCAAGCTGCTCCACTTTTTACCCCTAAAAATGTTTTTTTTTTGTGCGTTCTGATTAGCCGGCTGCTCGGCTCGACGCAAGTTCATCCAACGTGAGTCAGCCATACTTGACCCGTTAGCCAGCTTTCTTCCACGCTAGCGGTTAGCTCCTTCCTGGTCACTCGCTCGTCTCAGCTCGCATGCGGTATTGAAGGGAAAAAACGGGCACAAGGCATGGTCCAGCCCTCTCGCTCACGATCTCATTTGGACCATCCCATGGAGTCTTGATCTTTTTTTTTCTTTTTTTTTCGAGAACACCTCGAAAGGGGCAGGGGGTTCCTGCATTTCATTGAGAAGAAGAGAGTTGGTCCGGTTTGTAAGGAAAACCGGATCCGAAAACCTAACATTCTCGGTTAATCAGGAAAAACCGAAAGAAAACCCAGAAAGAAAGAAAAAAAGAAAACGAAAAAAAAGGCACTAGAACTTGGGGACAGGGACAAGACAACTGCAGCATCAAGGGACATTATCAGAGACAGACACCAAAGCACCCAAGCCCAAGGCAGTTAGGCGAGGCTCAAGTGCAACCAAAATAACTGCCATTCGCCGAAGGGAAACTGTCCATACCGAAAGACTCTTCTGACTCGGCCTCAAAGAATCATGTGCTAACATTATCAGGTGCAAAACATCCTGACAGGTCCAACTTTGACTTCCCAGCGATCCTCGCCAAAGAGCTCAACGCCTCGATCACTTGCGGTGAGAGCGGTTTTTTGTACATGTCCAGGTATGCTTGCATCTTTTGCTCTGGCCCCCCTGCTTTGCTGACCTCCGACAACTCATCAAAAGCCTCCAACATTCTATACTCTGCACGCTTGGATGTTGGGATGTTGCACGCCTTGTTCTTCTTATCCAGACGCCCGCTCCGTCGCCCGCCATTCTTCTCCCCATGTGAAGGCACTGGGGTCCCAAGCAGAGGTTGTGGGAGCGAACAAGTAACCTTGCTGAGAAAATCCTCCAAAGATAGTGGTGCCGCTTTAGTTTGCGCCACCTTCGCAACAACATTGCACACCTCATCCATAGGCTCAACCAGAACATCAGGCGCGTTGAAACCGAGTGGCTCCTCTGGACTCGGCATCAGACGTACAAGGGAGTGCACCACAGAAGACGAGGAGGAGCCTCCATGGTGTGGCGACAGAAGAGTAGCCTCTGAGCACATAGGATCAACATATTCCTCACTCCATACGGACGAGGCACCGTGGCTGAACCACATGTCATCGCCCCAAGCGGAGCAGTCCCTAGGACCAAGGATGACAGTTAAAACCAGAGGGAAAGGCGCCATTGCTTCATCAAGCATAGGATCATTAGGCCACGGATCAACGCCCACCGGCCTAGCCGAGAGCATAGCAGCAAGGAGATCCTGCTCAACCGGAGCGAGAGGGAAGACACAGCCGTCCACACTACGAGCCAAGCGATCTTCAAGGGGTGGCGCTAAGAGAGCCTCAGCGTATGAGCGCTGCCTAGAAGCATGGCTGGCCGGCGCGTCACGGCGATCCCAACACCAAGTCGAGGACCGTGGGAAGGCACCGTCGAGGAGAGCTTCGACGAAGGGCCAGGGCACTGACTGGCAAGATGGAAATCTTTGTAGCAACGCCAGCACTTTAGCGGCTCCTCGCAATCCTTGGCGAAATGCTTGCAGCTGAGACACCGAAAGCATCGTCCGTCCATCCATCTGAGGTAGGCGGCGCGCTCAGACGGACTAACCACCGGCCGCGCCTTCGGCGGCACAGCCCGACCGCTGCTGGAAGCATTTGCACATCCCTTGCTCCCACGCACTTCAATCCATCCTCCATGGTCTGAGGCAGGAGAGGAATCCCCTCCCCCCGGAGCCAAGGCTGCGTCCCGGATTACCACAGATTTGGGGCGAGTCCGTGAAGAGGAGGGCGGAGCAGCAACAACAGCATCAACCTCCGGGAAAGCCCGCACGCAGCAGGCAGACCGCGGCACTCCAGCAGCGACCCGTGCAACATGATCGAGAGCACGAGAGCCATGCATGAAAGCCATCGAGGATGCGCACGGCAAGGTGGACGACGCTGTTGCAGGCGCCGCCGTGCAATGGTGGCAGCGCACGTAGCAACTAGCTGAGCTTCGGGAGCGCGTGACGCCGCCGTCCACCCACGACCACAACTGCGCAAGTTATCGCCCGCGTCGGGCGACGACGGTGCTGCATCAGCTGGACAACGACGACACCGCCACTCAGGATGCAACCGATGCGGCAAGAAGGACGGCAGAACTGCTGCTCCCAAGTCTACCGACAAGTTGATCGGAAAAAAGAAATTCTAGCGAGAACGTCGCCCAGCTCTGCCTCTCGCCGTTCCTATCGGGCACTTGTCGTTCCTCTTCCGCCTGATGCTGCTCCAGTCGCAGCGGCAGGGCGGTTCGGCAGGGCGGCTTGTCCTCATCGCCGGTTCCACGCTATCGATCGCTTCACACTCATGTTCGAGTTCGACCCATCTTCATGTTCGAGTGGCTTATCAGTCCGCAGATCCCGCTCACCCGGAATAGATGGTGCGCGTGGGCCGACGCGGCGTGCGGGGTGCGTGTAGTCGCGGGCAGTCTGGGCGTTGGCTACGGCCTGGCCGTCGGCGTGCTGTGTAGTGGCGGAGGATGAAAAACATTTAGGATGGGACGAACTGTAAAGTAATTTTTTTAACACAAAACAATTATAGTCAATACACGCTAAACGCTAACGGTGCACATAATGTATCCGTGTGATCCTCGACGGAATAATTAAAATACAATGAAAATGTAAAACATATTTAAATAGACAAGCAATCTAAAACATATGGATAATGAAGCTTCAATGGCATCTAGAAGACCCAGGCAATGGCAGTGCCCTACCCTCCTGGAAATCTCTCTTAATTTTATCAAGATCAACACTTTTGAATATCCCTCTCTCAATGTAGTACATCATCAAATCACTACTCCATGCACGAGATATCTTTGCTATCTCTCCTGCACAACTCGGTCTTGATGATTTTCATTGCTAAGAAGGCCTTTTCAACGGTTGCTGTCACTATCTGTAGTAGCAATGCCACAATGAGGCAATAAACCGTAGGAAACATGATGTGCTTTTTAGGTTCAACCATGTTTTTAGTTAGGCTTGCAATATCATGATAAAATCTAAAGTCAGCAGTTCTTCTCATATGAATAATGAATAGATAAAGGTTATCTTCTATATGTTCGGTTCATAATTATAGAAAGCCTCATGATAAATCCATGTGAGTCGAGCAAGCTTTTTCACATTGAAATTATAAAACGAGTCTCTAGGGTCAAGACAAGAGAAGTCTTGGGGTAACTCTGAAAATACCTCATTAAAATGATGATCAAACTACGTGATGATTGAATCTATAGCAGCATAGAAGGTGTCCGCACGAAAAAATATGATCAACGGTGACATTGTTTCGTCTAGCTTTTCTTGATTTTACCAATTTTGTAAAGATTTCAACCATATTGGATATTAAAATATCTTTTTAGTGCAAAAGGCTTTTTCATTTCCAAGAGTGGCTCCTAACCATCATTTCTCCAGTTGATCAAACGTGTTCTCACATCCGTAACCAATGACATTGCCTGGGATGATACAATTATAATTTTGGATACATGTATGTTTACATGAAAAATGTATCATGCAAACTAAATATATGTAACTTAATCCATCAAATACCTGACAACATTTTGATACTTCTTTTCCAATAGAAAAGATAAATCATTTGTCATACAAAGGATTATTAATATCATCTTCATGATGAAAATAAAGCTAAAAGTCACCATTTGATGAACCCTATTGCCCTACATGGAATACACGTGCATCATCCTAAAAAAAGCCAAAAACATCTATCACAAAACAGAAGTAAAAAAAACACAATAACGTACTTCAACACATACCTATCAATCACGACCATTTGTTCTTTCACTGGCATATTAGGAGAGTCATCAATAAGAATAGAGAAAAGACAACCACCCATATCTTCTTTGATTGCTTTGGTGGCAGCATTTGCACAATGACAAGCAAGTATATTTTTTTGAGTTTCTTCAGAAGTCATTTTGTCATTCTTCGGACATAGCTCATCAAATGCAAGCTTCACATCTGCATTTCTTTCTTTGAACCAATCAAGCATCTCTAAAAAAATTCCCCTTGTTCAAAGTAGAAGCATCATCGTATCCACAGAATGGTTCACCTTGCACTACTAGATAATTTACAATGCCCAAAGATGTATCCACCACACGAGTTTCATACTTGATAAGTGAATCTTTTTTGTAAGTTGTAACTTTTACTTTCGCAATTTCCCCTGATTTGTAAAATCATCACATGATGTTTTTGAAATATCGTGGATGCTACATGGATCACGCACAAGCTTACAAAATGTTGAGACCGCATTTTTCCAACAGTCAAAACCCAATTTGTAGAAGACATCATGAACAAGATTTTTCATCCACTAGGCCATGCTTAAACGGATAACAACAGATGCAATCAGCCTTATCCTTTTCTACAGCATATTCCAAGCAATCAAATCCTTAGAGCATCTCCAGCCGCGCCCCCAACAGGCCCCTCCGCCAGGGGATTTTTCAGCGCCGGCGCCCAAAAATCGGCCCAGTCGCACCCCAGGAGGCCTTTTTTCGCCGGTTGGGGCCGAAACTGGCGCCGACGGATCGAGGCCAAACCCGGCACGCTGGGGGGGGGGCCCGGGGGCGCCGGGGCAAGCGATTTTGGTGCAAAAGAGCTGCAGGCCCGCCGAGTCAGCGACACCCGCCTCGTTGTCCTCAGAATGCCTCAGTTTCCCGTGGGGAATCAATGGCAAGGCTGCCGCCGGTCAGCCTTCCATTGATTCCTCACGGGCGGCGCGGCGACGCCCCCCTCCCGCCACGCGTACACACGGCGCCCAGCTATAAAAGCAACGCCTCCCCCTCGCCTCTGGCCACACACTAGTACAAAACAGGGCTTTCGTCACAGGGCAATATTCACATTAGTCCCGGTTCAGTCACGAACTGGGACTAATGTGAGAATTGGTCCCGGTTCATGCGGCTAAGGCATTAGTCCCGGTTCACCTGGGCCCTTTAGTCCCGGTTGGTGCCACGAACCGGGACTAAAGGGTGCGATGCCCATTAGTGCCGGTTGGTGGCACCAACCGGGACTAAAGGTGGTACTAATGGGCTTTGAGGCATTAGTACCGGTTCATGGCACGAACCGATACTAAAGGTCCCATTTTCCAACTCTACCCCCCCCCCCCCGTGGACCGCCTTTTTAGTTTTAGAAAAAACAAAAGAAAATGATGGAAATGTCAAAAAAATAAAATAAAATAAGTTTCCCATGTGATATGTGGTCTAGTTGTTGGGAAAATTTACAAATATGAATTTCGACTTTATTTGCAAAATCTCTCTAGAATTTGTAAAATGGGCATAACTTTTGCATACGAACTCGGATTAAAATTTTTTAATATGAAAAATCATCTACTCGAAAAGTTACATCCCAATTTAACCGGGGGAACCCTGTTAAACATTTTCAAAATCCTCAAAAACCTAACAGAAAAAAAGTTACGGGGCTTTTAAGATCTGGAGAGGCAAAAAAATTCAAAAAATTTCAAACTGTTGTCAAACTGTGGTCAAACAATGGTCAAACTAATTATTCTAGAATATTAGTGTTACTAAATAATTATTTCAGTTTTTTTGAATTTTGGTCAAATCTGGTCAAACTGTGGTCAAACTGTGGTCAAACAGTGGTCAAACAATGGTCAAACTAATTATTCCAGAAATATTAGTGTTACTAAATAATTATTGTTTTTTAAAACAATAGTTTCAAACTCAAACAGTGAAATGTGTCACTTCATGCTCAAGCTAAATTACTGAGGGTTAATAGGATTGACATCTTACTATTGTCAGGAAAACAACAAGTGCAGACTTGGAAACGAGGGAGAATAGAACCCGGAAGTTAAGCGTGCTCGGGCTGGAGTAGTGAGAGGATGGGTGATTGTCCGGGAAGTTAGATGATTTGGAATGATGAGGGGTGATTAGAGATTAGAGGATAAATTGAGCAGTGATGAGGGGTGGTGATTAGAGATTAGAGGTTAAAAAATTCAAAAATTTGAAAATAAAAAAAATTCAAAAAAAATTGCAAATTTTTTTTCAAAAAAAAATTCATAAAATTTCCTTTAGTGGCCGGGACCCCAGCCAGCCCACGTTACCAACCGGGACTAAAGGTGGAGCTCCACGTGGCCGCGGCCTTTAGTCCGGGTTCGTGTAAGAACCGGGACTAAAGGGGGGAGGCATTAGTAACGACCCTTTAGTCCCGGTTCAAAAACCGGGACTAAAGGCCCTTACCAACCGGGACAAAAGCCCCCTTTTCTACTAGTGACACCCGCCTATCATGGGAGTAAGTCTGACAATACAATAGGGGGTACATAGGAGGAGGCAAGATCCTAGCTACAGTGAGATTGTGCACGCAAGGTTTACGAGTTCAGGCCCTTCTTGGAGGAAGTAACAGCCCTACGTCTCGGTGCCCGGAGGCTTGGTCAATTGGATTATGCGTGAGAGTTACAGAGGGTGCGAACCCTTGTGCCAGTGGATGGGGTGCCTTATATAGAGTGCGCCGGGACCCCAGCCAGCCCACGTTACAAGGGGTTCAATGTATGTTAAGGTGAGACGTTACTGGTAACGCCAACAATAAAGACATATAAATGATCATTAAGACTGCGGAGTGAACGCCTGACCGTTGCCATCCTGAGTGACTTTAGATCTTCTGTACTCCGAGTGATTTCTGGTATGGTCGAATGATTATATCCTGGTCGAATGGAATTGGGTTATCCGAGTGGAATTGTTGGTCGAGTGGTTTGCACTCTGAGATGATTTTAGTCGGTAGATGCTGCTGTACTTTGAATGCCTTTGACTCTAGGGCAGTGTCCTTGGGAAGGGTGTCTAGGTCAGGTCTATTACCCTACCCTAGGTACATGTCATCGTCATTAGCCCCCGAATGGATCGAGGTCCGAGTGGAGAAGGGGTTGAAGATGGTTCCGACCCGGTTTTTATGCTTTGGAGGCATTTTACCTGGGTCGGTGAACCATGCTGAAACTTCAACTTAATTATCAGTCACCTTGATCCATTCAGAGTTTGTCGAGTGAACTTATACTGATATGCTTCGAGTGTTGGAATGGTATGAAATCTTTAGCGCGATTGGTTGCACTGCCGTTCCCGGATCTCACGGGATTCGAAATTTGGAGAAGCGCGCGGGACAGAGAGCGCCGCAGTAAATGGAACGGATTAGGAAGGGACGCCTCGATTCTTGTGCCACCTTTTTCGCCATGTACCGAGCGCGCGACTGTTGTGGGATTTGACAGGATCGCTTGGGCCCACGAGTCAACCACTCGGAAGCAGCCCTATATAAGGAGTCGGGGTCGATGTATTTTGCACAGTGTGCCTCATTCCCCTTCTTCCTCCTCTGCTTCTCCACCCCGTTCGCCTCCACCCTCGATGCCGTCGCCCCGTCCATGCGCAGTCTGGTATGATTGGAAAGGACAAGACGGCGGCCCTGGAGCCTGCGAAGAAGGCGACGGCGACGGCGAAGGGCAAGAAGACGAGTCGGGGGGGTCTTCGTTGAGGTCCGTCCTGCCGCCCGGCTGGATCCAGGGCGACTGGATTCGGTCCACGATCCAGAAGGAAGACCTGGAGGATCTGATCGAAGGGGGCTTGATTGCCCATGGATCTTGGAGGCTGCCTGGAAACGAGACCCAGCCGTGGCCGCGGGAGGGTGAGTGCGTTCTCCTCGCGACTCATGTTGACCGTGCTTTCTCTTTGCCCCCTCATCCTTTTTTCCGGGGTTTCTTGAACTTTTTTGGAGCCCAACTTCATCACTTTTCCCCCAACACCATCACATATGTCGCTGCATTTGTTTCCATGTGTGAGAATTTCCTGGGTTGTCGACCGCATTGGGGTCTCTTCAAACACATCTTTACTTTCCACTCCCAGTCTGTGAAAAAGGCTAATCCGAGTGATGAGAGGACGCACGTGATCCAGATGTGTGGAGGTCTAGGGATTCATATGAGGGGTAGGAGTACTTTTCCAGCTATGATTCTTCCCGATTCAGTTAGAGGGTGGAAGTCGACCTGGTTTTATTGTAAGGACCAACGTTAACCGACCCCTGGTCAGTCGACTGGCCTTCCTCCCGTCTCCATGGAGCGAGTCTAGTAGCCCTCTTCCTTGAAAGTCACTCCAGCAGGGAAAGCAGAGGTGAACATGTTAGTCGAACGGGTAGTCCAACTAGTCTGTGATGGCGTGAGTGGCATGGATTTGCTTGAGGTGTTTCTCAGTCGACGCATCCAGGCACTCTAGGCCCGTGATCATCCTATGTGGATGTACTCGGGTATTGATGACACCACTCAGATCCACCCGGAGGAAGTCACCGAGGAGACGGTGGCGCAGTGGTTGCAGGGCACCACTGGAAACAAAGACAACCCCAGGGGGTCCAGGAGAATTCCACCACTCGACGCCGCCAATGAACCAGACAAGGTCTGACCTTTACTGGCAAGTGTCTTTTTGCTCTGATTTGTAACTTTTCTTGAACCTGACTGATACTTGTGCAATTCTTTGCCTTGCAGATTTATACTGAGATGTACTCGATGCCCAATGGAGAGCAGGATCAGGAAGGAGAGGCGAGCAGAGGTGAAAGCGGCGACTGGAAATCCAATGAAGAAGACGAGGAAGAGAGTGAGGACTCAAGCAGTGGTGAGGAAGTCAACTCCCCACCTCGCTCGGAAAGACACTCCAAGCAGACCCGTGATCCAGCAAGTGTTCGTGGCAAAGCGGTTGTACCGAGTACACAGACCTCGAAGCGCACTCGGACATCCTCCCCCATTCCTACTTTAAAAGTCCGCGAAGCAGCCGAAGGTCGCGCCTTCAAAGCCTCGGAAGGCCCTGCCTAGGATCAAGGTGGACGTTCCCGTTGCCTCCATGTAAGTGTTTTGCTTTCACCCTTTCCTCAGGGACTCCTATATTTGTCGTCGACTCATTCTCTTGCTTGACCGAGTGAGTTCTGAAACTTGCAGTGCTGCTACTTCTGGGACATCCATGGACATTTACAAGGACGAAGATGATGAGGAAACTGAAGATGCAGCCACTTCAAAAGCGGGTATGACTCTGCCATCTTGCCTTCATTTTGTCAATTGATTTTTCGGTCGACTGAACTCTTGCGGTCGAGTCTTTTAGCAGCGTTGCAAAATGTTATTGAACTTCCAGATGACAATGAAGATATGCCCCAGAAGCCTATGGGAAGGAGGAGTAGGACTTCGAGCAGGAGGGTGCCAGCCAGCAAGGTAGCTTAGACGACGTCAGTGCTAGAACTAGTGATCCAGCAGTCCAGAGACCCCAATCAGGCTTCTGTTACTTTTGCCGATCCTGTGTGGAGTGAATGTCCTTCGGCGTCGACTGCACAAGTCCCTGCTTCGTCCGTGCAACTCCATGCCTCGGATCCCCAGGCTGCTGCGACTGTTCCACCAACTCCGCTTTTCGTCACCCATCATGTCCGAAAGGATCAAGTGAGTGCTGCCAAGGAAACTATGTGCCAAGCAGGCCTTATGATGGAGCAGATGAAGGTGGTGCATGAGGCCAGTCAGGCTGCCTATGATGCCAGCTCTGACGCTTGTTCTGTTAGGATATGGTACTTGAAAACTGCTTCTTTATTATCCGTAAGATGTCAGTGGATGAGCGTTTTGGAACCATAATGTTCATCTATCAAGAGTCTGCACGTTGCATCAGTCCACCCACTGGGTGTTTCAACTTTTGCTGAGTAGTTTTTCCATTTGAGTTGACTAGATCGCATCGAGTGTGTCTTTAAACTAGTGGGGGCAAACAGAGTGCACCCACTGGGTGTAGTCTCCGAGGCCACCGTCGAATGTTTGATTCGGCGGGGGTCTTTGAACAAAATATTTCTTGATGGTTCTTCCACTCGGTCTGGGAGGACCATGTCGAGTGGAATCTGGACCAGTGGGGGCACGCTGAGTGCACGCACTAGGGGTAGTCCCCGAGACCGCAGTCGACTGCGGGCAATCAGGCTATGGTCTGAGAATAACTGTTGCCTTCTCCTTTTTTTCTTTCGATTGGACGGACCAAGTCAATTGAAAAGTCGAACCAGTGGGGACACGCTAAGTGCACCCACTGGGTGTAGTCCCCGAGACTACTGTTGAATGTTTGATTTGGCCGTAGTCTTAGAACTCTTTTTGTCGTAGCAATTTGAACTTGTATTTTATCACTCAGAAGCAACCAATCCTTGTTTCTGTCGACTAACTGTCCACTGTCTGCAGAGATCTTGTGAGCTTGGGGCCCAGTTTGCTGACTTGGAGAAGAAACAGATCCAAGTCAATCTTGATATGGAGTTGGCCAAGGAGAACTTGCAGAAGGCTAGGGACGAAACTGCTGGTATGGGAGGTAAAAAACTTGTCGACTGACTCCTTTGTCATCTTTTACTTCCTCTTTCTGATCCGAGTATTATTTCTTTTAGAAAAAATGAAACAGGCTCTGGAAAAGAAGGACCTTGATCTTGCAGCGGCACAGAAAGCGGCGGAAGAGAAAACAGCACTTGCCGACAAGAAGCTGGCTTCAGTCGGGAAGTTAGAAGAAGAAAACGCCAAGTTTAAGACTGCTCTTGACGAAGTCAACAAGGAAGTGACGCGCATGAAGAAGGACAAGGGGACTCTGACCGACAAAGTTGAAGATCTCACTTGAAAGAGGGACGAGCTGGAGGTTTATTTGGGAGGACTCGCCAAGAAGCTGTTCCTTATGCTTGAAGGTACTTTTCCTTGTTCGACTGATTTGCTATTGTCGACTCGTCATATAACTGTCGACTCACCATTTCTCTGTATGTGTAGAATTCTGCCAAAACTTCGAGGAAGAGACTGGACGAATTGAAACGACCTTGGACCCCATCAACTCCCCTGTTAAGGACGAAGCTGCCATGAACGTGTTGCGAATGGAATCTCGTCTTGCCAGCGCCATGGATTATCTTGCACGACTGAAGGTGGCGGTGTCGCGGATCGACACGGCGCTCTAGCCAAGGGTGTCATTTCAGAATGACCTTGAATCTCTGATGACTCGACTCAACGAGATCCCCGGTCGAGTGCAGGAATGGAAGAAGTCGTCCGCCCGATGTGGTGCTGATGTGGTCTGTCTCTGGTTCGTGTCCATTGCAAAGAGGCCAAGGAAGAGAAGCTAGCAGTGCTCAAGGTGGCTAACACTAAGAAGCTTCACTTCCAGTCCTTCATGGAGACCTTCATCGAAGCAGCCACTCGCATTGCAGACGGAATCGACCTGGACGAGTTCGTTGAGCCTGCCAGCCCTCCTCCTGCGGAGTGAACAAACTTTATGCCTTGATTAAATTTGCCTCGGAATGCCGAGTGATTTTGTAACCGTTAAACTCCTTCGGGCCTGACGCCCGAGCACTTTTATCTGCGGTTCTAAACTTTGCGAGATTTATCTGAACTTGATTTTTCTTTGAATAGGGTTGCTTTGGCTTTACCGCTTCCGAATCTCTTGACTCCGAGTGGAACTTCTCTCTTCACTCGGAGCAGACATTTGTACTTGTAATGCAGCTCTGAGGAGAGGGTCGCAAATGACCTACACCTCGTCGTTCTTGGGGATCGGGACGGAGCGGAAGTTACACTTGTGACGCAGTCTGAGGAGAGGGTCGCAGACAACCTGCACCTCATCGTCCTTGCAGATCGGGATGGAGTGGACGTTGTACTTATGTCGCAACTCAGAGCGTGTGGCCATGTCCTCGAGCGAGAGGATTGCTCTTCACTCGGAGTGTGTTTTAACTTAGGCGAATATGGGGTTGCAGCTAAGCCTCCATGTGAGAGGGTTGCTCTTCACTCGGTAGGAGTTTTTTAAACTTAGGCGAGTACGAGACTGCAGCTAAGCCTCCATGTGAGAGGGTTGCTCTTCACTCGGTAGGAGTTTTTTAAACTTAGGCGAGTACGAGACTGCAGCTAAGCCCCCGAGTGAGAGGGTTGCTCTTCACTCGGTGGGATTTTTTAAACTTAGGTGAGTACGGAACTGCAGCTAAGCCCCCGAGTGAGAGGGTTGCTCTTCACTCGGTAGGATTTTTTAAACTTAGGCGAGTACGGAACTGCAACTAAGCCCCTGAGTGAGAGGGTTGCTCTTCACTCAGTAGGATTTTTTAAACTTAGGCGAATCGGGTTCGCAGCTAAGCCCCCGAGTGAGTGGGTTGCTCTTCACTCGGTAGGATTTTTTAAACTTAGGCGAGTACGGAACTGCAGCTAAACCCCCGAGTGAGAGGGTTGCTCTTCACTCAGTAGGATTTTTTAAACTTAGCTGAATCAGGTTCGCGGCTAAGCCCCCAAGTGAGAGGGTTGCTCTTCACTCGGAGTTTGTTTGTGAAACTTAGGCGAATTGGGTTCGCGGCTAAGCCACCCACTGGGGGATTTTGAACACATGCATATGTAACAAAAATCATTTAGGAGACTGTAAAACTGTGTCTTTGATAAACTAACGGAAAGGTACTTCTTATTACATCCCATCAGTCCGAATATTTAGGTATGAAAATGGCGGAGCAGCTCCGCATTGCAAGCGCGTGGCTCGTCTTTCTTCTGTTCCACATTGTAGAGGAGATACGCTCCATTGTGGAGCACCTTGGTGATGATGAAGGGGCCTTCCCAAGCGAGAGCAAGCTTGTGAGGCCGTTGCTGATCCACTCGGAGCACAAGGTCTCCTTCCTGAAATGCTCGACCTCTCACGTTTCTGGCATGGAATCGACGAAGGTCTTGCTGATAAATCGTTGACCATATCAAGGCCATCTCTTTCTTCCTCCAGAAGATCAACAGTGTCTTGTCGAGCTTGTTCTGCTTCAGCTTCCCAGAAAAGTTCTACTCGGGCCGCGTTGTGAAGCAAATCACTCGGCAGCACGGCCTCCGTCCCATAGACCATGAAGAAGGGAGTCCGACCAGCTGACCAATATGGTGTTGTTCTCAATCCCCAAAGGATTGGTGGTAACTCGTCTACCCAGGTGCCTGCCGCATGCTTGAGGTCATGCATCAATCGGGGTTTCAGCCCTTGGAGGATCAAACTGTTTGCTCTTTCGGCTTGCCCATTTGACTGTGGGTGGGCCACTGAAGCATAGTCGACCCGAGTGCCTTGGGAAGCACAGAAAGCCTTGAACTCATCTGAATCAAAGTTTGAACCATTGTCCATGATGATGCTGTGTGGAACCCCATATCTGAATGTTAACTCTCCGATGAAGCTGACGGCGGTACCTGAGTCGAGGTTTTAGATGGGTTTGGCTTCAATCCAATTTAGTGAACTTGTCAACTGCTACAAGCAGATCGGTGAAGCCGCTCCTGCCATTCCTCAGAGGTCCAACCATATCCAACCCCCAAACAACAAACGGCCATACGAGTGAAATGGTCTTCAAGGCAGATGCAGGCTTGTGGGACATGTTGGAGTAGAACTGACAACCTTCACACTTGTCGACTATGTCTTTTGCTATTTCATTTGCTCACGGCCAGTAGAATCCCACTCAGTATGCTTTGGCTACGATGGTCCGAGAGGACGCATGGTGACCATAGGTCCCCGAGTGGATGTTGTTGAGGACCATTCGACCTTCCTCTGGTGTGATACATCGCTGAGCGACTCCAGTAACACTCTCTCTGTAAAGTTGTTCACCTATCACGGTAAAGGCTTTGGACCGACGGACAATATGACGGGCCTCATCTTCATCCTCCGGAAGTTCCTTCGTGAGCAAATATGCAATATATGGCACCGTCCAATCGGGGGTGATGACCAAAACCTCCATGATCATGTCGACCACGGTTGGGACTTCAATCTCAGTCGGATCAGTAGAACTTTTTGGTTGTGGGTGCTCTTCTGTGAAGGGATCTTCTTGAACTGACGGGGTGTGGAGATGCTCCAAGAACACATTGCTGGGAATAGGCTCCCGTTTGGAATCTGTCTTCGCCAGGTCATCAGCTGCTTGATTCTAGACTCGGGGTATGTGATGGAGCTCTAACCCTTCAAACTTCTTTTCCAACTTCTCACTGCATTGCAATAGCCAGTCATAGCTGGGCTCCTGATGTCCCACTCCTTCATCACTTGATTGACCACTAAATCCGAGTCGCCGTAAACCATTAGGCGACAGACGCCGAGTGAAATGGCCATACGCAACCCGTATAGAAGTGCCTCATATTTAGCTTCATTGTTGGAGGAATCAAAGTGAATTTGGAGAACAACTGAGTTTGTTGCCTCATGGAGATACCAGGACTACCCCAACAACAAAACCATTCAGCATCTTGGATCCATCAAAGAACATAATCCAATGTTTCGTGTGAATTTGAGTCGGTTGTTGCTGCTCAACCCACTCGGCGAGGAAATCTGCTATTGCTTGGGACATGATTGCTTCCTTTGCCTCAAACTTGATATCCAACGGAAGGAGTTCAATCGCCCACTTTGCCACTCGACCAGTTGCATCTCTATTGTTCAAAATTTCTGACAATGAAGCGTCACTGACGACTGAAACCGAGTGATCTGAGAAGTAGTGTGCAACCTTCTTCATGGTCAAGTAAATTCCATAAAAAGCTTCTGATAATGCGGATATCTCTGCTTGGACGGAGTAAAGACTTCAAAAATATAGTACACATGGCATTGAACCTTGTAGGCTTTGCCTTCTTCTTCCCGCTCGACCGTGAGCACTGTATTGACAACTTGTCCAGTGGCTGCAACATAAAGCAGTAAAGGCTCTTTGCTGATTGGGGCAGCGAGCTCTGGCTGGGTGGAAAGCAGGGCTTTGAGCTCTACAAACGCTGCGTCAGCTTCAGGAGTCCACTCAAACTTGTCGGATTTCTTCATCAGTCGGTAAAGAGGCAATGCCTTTTCACCGAGACGAGAGATGAATCGACCAACGGTGGGTGCCAACTGTCGTGGGAGTAAGTCTAACAGTACAATACGGGGTACATTGGACGAGGCAAGATCCTAGCTACGGTGAGATTGTGCACGCAAGGTTTAAGAGTTCAGGCCCTTCTTTGTGTGCTCTGTTCCTATCGACCAGACCTTGAACAAGGATTGACCTCGCATCAAACCCCGGCTCTCTTGGGTCGACAGGGACCCTCCGCTCATCGCTATACGGGCGCCTGCCATCATATTGCCGGGGCACATATGATCCGCCCCTCGGAGGGGGCGTAGGCACTCGACGGCGGTCATCACGGCTGAGTCGATGATCATACTGCTCGTGGTTCCGACCCAACTACTGCTCTTGGCGATGCCCACGCCCCTCACGCAGCAGATGCGATCTTGGGCTGTGAGCCGACTGTACTATGCCAGTTACCACATATCTGCTACGGATCCTGTTGCGAGACTGGGAAACGGCTGTGTTTTTCTCTCCTGCTGCCCGGAGCAGCGCCCGGATCTGCATTAAACCTCTTACAACCTCTTATTGGGACGGCTGGATCGACTCTGCTATACGGGTTGCAACTGTAAGTTTCTGAATCGGAGTGCGGTATACCTGAGGTTCAGGCGGGAACAATTGTCGCTGCCATCGACTAGATTCGGGGATCTGTTATCGAGCGCGCTCATCGAGTGAATGCTGAAGGTTCTCCAGCCGCGCGCACTGAGCCAAAGTGGCCAGGCACGCAGCCTCCAAGGCCCGGGCCTCGGAGGTCTCTCTGATGATGGGAGTGTGGAGGGCCTCCATGTTGCGACGGTGCAACTCCTCCCTCTGCTGCGAAGTGAGGGCTTCAGGACGATATTCTTCGTGAACATGCGACGGATTGCCGCGGCCATCGCCGCCGCCGCTGCGACGGAAACCAGGCGGGCTGCACGCTGTGTCGACCATCAGGACTTCTACCACAGGGTCGCTGCTGTCGCACTCGGACAGGGTATCGACGGAGCCAGTCGAATAGCCCGTAGAGAGATCCGTTGGGCTTGATTGCCGCGAATTGAGGGGTGGCTGACTGACGGGCCACCGCATGCTTTACCCACCGCTGAAGCCGCGATCGACCGGATCACTTGTGACAGCGAGCAGCAGGGAGCGAAGATGCTGTAGGAGCCGACCGATACTGGGTCGATGGCTGCCGCAGAAGGACGTCGCGGACACACGCGCGGAAATGCGGCGCCCCGCGGACGGGGAGCGTCTCGACATCGAGGGGGGCTTCCTGGAGCCAGGCAGAGTTGTCGGCGATGAAGACGAGCGCACTGAGACGGATCTCGCGACCCTCAGCCAAACCGCCGCCAGAAGCCATGATGACGGGAATCGGAAAAATCGCAACCTCACCGGAAGTCGCTAAGGCACCTGCCCCACGGTGGGCGCCAACTGTCGTGGGAGTAAGTCTGACAGTACAATAGGGGGTACGTAGGAGGAGGCAAGATCCTAGCTACGGTGAGATTGTGCACGCAAGGTTTACGAGTTCTGGCCCTTCTCGGAGGAAGTAACAACCCTACGTCTCGGTGCTCGGAGGCACTACAAGAAATATATCAACTTGTGACCTTCTCTCAGTGACCCCGGCTGAATTGGTCGTAAATCCACGGCCATTTCGCTTGGAAGAGCTCAAACCCTGAAATTGCCTTACACCAAATGGTCATAAAGCAGACAAGAGTGGTCAACGACCTTCTTTCTATCTGATTACGACCAATATAAATGGTCATGAGGTTGTGAATGTGGATGCATTGGTACTTAAGGTGTCGCTCAAGGTGGGCTTGGGCCTCGGTGGAACGAGGCCACCTCCTTTAAAAAAAATATGTGTGCTATGTAGGCCTCGGCCCATCCAGAAAGAAATGTGTGATGCCCTCATATTACTCAAAAAATACATATATTCGGCCAAACGAAAACGGGAAAATAACAACTTTTTCATTAGAATAGGAAAATAATGAACTCCTTCGTGAATCTTGCTATATGGTTTAGCAATTAGAAAACTAAACGTGTAATTCAAAAAAAGTGTTAATGTTAATACGTATTTCAAAAAATGTAATCATGTGTTTAAAAATCTAAATGTGTGTATTTGAAAAGTTTCATGCATATAAAACATGATAATCAAAAATATTATTAGATATGTATAAAAAAAGTTTCATGTATATGCAAAAATAATCATCAGTACGTATATATGAACATTTTACAATATATATATATATATATATATATATGGAAAAGTAGATAACAAAACAAGATTTTCTAAAAATGTTAATCATGAATTTAAATTTTTCTAACCAATATCAACAATGTTTCATCTGTATATACAAAAATGTACAATGTGTAAAAAGCAAGTATATATACATCAAAACGTATGTATGAAAAGATGTTTTTTTGTTAGGAATATATGAAAATATGTTAATCATGTATTTAGAAAAAGGTAAACATATATAAACAACATGTACACTATGTCTTAAAAAATGTAGACATGTGTTCAAAATATTAGACATCAAAATATTTATTAAAAATGTTAATGATGTAACTAAAAACCGTTTGATATCTATAAAAAATGTTTCTAGTGTACACAAATTTGTTCATAAAATGTGGTCTAATATTCTTGAAAAATGGAGAATTATTTTACAACAAATATTTGTAGGTTCTTCACAAGAAAACTCATTTTGGAAACTCGAAAAATGGAAAATGAATATGCGGAAATTTGTCTTTTTCACTAGAGGTGGATCAAAAGCTTTGGACACCCAACCATATTGTCAATTGTGCATTAAATATGGCCTAGTATTTCAGAAAATTGATTTGGTCCAAAATTGCAACAAATATATGGTAGGTCCTTCACAAAAAAAACTCATTTTGGCCACTCGGAAAATGGAAAATGATTTTTTCGTCCAAAGAAAATGAAAACTTTCTTAGGCAACATTGTTTGACATTCCAATATGCACCCTTGTGCACAATATGAGATCGTTTGAACTAACTATGCCATGAATGTGGCCATACGATTCATCATTTGGCTTGAAAGCCATTGATCTCCACACATGATATCTCGTTTCTGAGAACACTTTTTAAAAATAATTATTGTATTACAAGTTTATTATTTTTCTTGGTAACTTGGCCACATATAATGACACAATGCGAATGCTTTCAAATTTTTTGAGTTTTTTTGAATTTTTTATGCCCGTTTCAAAATGCGGTCAAAACGGTGGGCTCGACCGTTCCTAGCTAGTGGTTGAATCTTGGAAAACTTTTGGTGTTTCCAGATACTTTTGTACCTAAAAATGATTTTTGAAAAAAATAAAGAGCAAACTATGAGGCATCTGCAGTTCAATTTTGACCCGCTTCCAACCGAATCAGTAGAAATTTGTCTTTTTCACTATAGGTGTATAAAAGCTTTTCACACCCAACCATTAGGTCAATTGTGCATTAAATATGGCCTAGTATTTTATAAATATGATTTGGTCCAATTTTGCAACAAATATATGGTAGGTCCTTCACAAAACAAACTCATTTTGGGCACTCGGAAAATGGAAAATGATTTTTTCGTCCAAAGAAAATGAAAACTTCCTTAGGCAACATTGTTTTCCATTCCAATATGGACCCTTGTGCATAATATGAGATCGTTTGAACTAACTATGCCATGAATGTGGCTATACGATTGATCATTTGGCTTGAAAGCCATTGATCTCCACACATGATAGCTCGTTTTTGAGAACACTTTTTTAAAATAATTATCGTACTACAAGTTTATTATTTTTCCTGGTAACTTGGCCACATATAATGACACAATGCGAAGGTTTTCAATTTTTTTGAATTTTTTTGAATTTTTTATGCCCGTTTCAAAATGCGGTCAACACGGTGGGCTTGACCGTTCCTAGCTAGTGGTTGAATGTTGGAAAACTTTTGGCGTTTCTTTGATTAAATAGATACTTTTGTACCTAAAAATGATTTTTGAAAAAAATAAAGAGCAAACTATGAGGCATCTGCAGTTCAATTTTGACCCGCTTCCAACCGAATCAGCAGAAATTTGTCTTTTTCACTATAGGTGTATAAAAGCTTTTCACACCCAACCATTTGGTCAATTGTGCATTAAATATGGCCTAGTATTTTATAAATATGATTTGGTCCAATTTTGCAACAAATATATGGTAGGTCCTTCACAAAACAAACTCATTTGGGCACTCGGAAAATGGAAAATGATTTTTTCGTCCAAAGAAAATGAAAACTTCCTTAGGCAACATTGTTTTCCATTCCAATATGCACCCTTGTGCATAATATGAGATCGTTTGAACTAACTATGCCATGAATGTGGCCATACGATTGATCATTTGGCTTGAAAGCCATTGATCTCCACATATGATAGCTCGTTTATGAGAACACTTTTTAAAAATAATTATCGTATTACAAGTTTATTATTTTTCCTGGTAACTTGGCCACATATAATGACACAATGCGAAGGTTTTCAAATTTTTTGAATTTTTTTGAATTTTTTATGCCCGTTTCAAAATGCGGTCAACAAGTGGGCTTGACCGTTCCTAGCTAGTGGTTGAATGTTGGAAAACTTTTGGCGTTTCTCTGATTAAATAGATACTTTTGTACCTAAAAACTATTTTTGAAAAAAATAAAGAGAAAACTATGAGGCAGCTGCAGTTCAAACTTCACCCGCTTCCAACTGGATCGGCAGAAATTTGTCTTTTTCACCAGAGGTGGGTCGAAACTTTTGACACCCAACTATTTGGTCAATTATGCATTAAATATGGCCTAGTTTTTTATAAAATTGATTTGGTACAATTTTGCAACAAATATATGGTAGGCCATTCACAAAAAAACTCATTTTGGGCCCTCGAAAAATGGAAAATGAAATTTCCGTCCAAAGAAAATGAAAGCTTCCTTAGGCAACATTGTTTGCCATTCCAACATGCACCCTTGTGCACAATATGAGATCGTTTGAACAAACTATGCCATGAATGTGGCCATAAGATTGATCATTTGGCTTGAAAGGCATTGATCTCCACACATGATAGCTCGTTTCTGAGAACAGTTTTTTTTAAAGAATTGTTCTATTACAAGTTTATTATTTTTCCTGGTAACTTGGTCACTTGTAATGATACAATGCGAAGGTTTTCAAATTTTTTGAATTTTTTTGAATTTTTTATGCCCGTTTCAAAATGCGGTCAAAACGGCGGGCATGACCGTTCGTAGCTAGTGGTTGAATCTTGGAAATTTTTTGGTGTTTCTCTGATTAAATAGATACTTATGTACCTAGAAATGATTTTTGGAAAAAATAAAGAGCAAACTATGAGGCAGCTGCAGTTCAAACTTGACCCGCTTCCAACTGGATCGGCAGAAATTTGTCTTTTTCACCAGAGGTGGGTCGAAACTTTTGACACCCAACTATTTGGTAAATTGTGCATTAAATATGGCCTAGTATTTTAGAAAATTGATTTGGTATAATTTTGCAACAAATATATGGTAGGTCCTTCAGAAAAAAACTCATTTTGGGCACTCGAAAGATGGATAATTGTTTTTTCGTGAAAATAAAATGAAAAATCCCTTTTGCAACATTGTTTGTAATTCCAAGATGCAAACTTGTGCGAAATGTGAAATCATTTGAACAAACTATGAGGCAGTTGCAGTTAAAATTTGACCCGCTTCCTAGTGAATCGACGAAAATCCCACCTAGTATGAAACTACCTCTAGTTATTCGAGGGAACCATACTTAATCATTGTCATAAAAAGAGAAGGGAGCTTACCGCCGGGCGTCGTGGTGCTGCGTTGGAGCTCCCTGACGTTGCAATGGAGCTTCGCCGGGCACTGTGGTGTTGCGTTGGAGCTCTTGGTGCGCCGTTGAGAGCTGCAAGGGAGCTTCGTGGGGATTTCATCGGTGCTGCGTTGGAGTTTTTTAACGCTCGGTGCTGTCGTGACATATTGATGTGATCGAACGACCACCAATGCGTAGATCGGGCGGCTAGCTTGGCGGATGATTTCTAGACAAAATCATCTGGCTGACTCGTAGCAACCGCCTATTGTTAATCGATTACGACCAATTTAGATGGTCATAACATTATCAAAACCTATACTTCGTTCTGATTGGTCTACGAGCATGTCACGCGGATCAAGCATCACAAACCGTGGGATACTGCCAGATCCAACGACGCACACCCCCTCACCCTCTCACCCACCCACACCCACACGAAAGCAGCTCCCCTCACGTACACCACATGCCGCCGAGGACACTGACATGTGTGCCTATTTCCTTGCGGGCCCACCTATCAGTGGACGAATGGCACCCTCTCCCCCGCACACCACTCACCCATCGCGAGCTCCTCTCCCCCGCACACCACTCACCCATCGCGAGCTCCTCTCCCCCGCACACCACTCCTCTCCCCCTCCCCTTGCACACCCCTCCTCTCCCCATGACCCGCCGCCGCCGACCCCAACCACGGCCTCCATTCCACCGCCAGTGCCACCTCCCCTTCCTGGCCGGAGATCCACTCGAGCTCCACCCCCCTCTCGATTCCTCTCCAAATCCCGCCGTCGGCAACCCCCACCGGCGAAACCCCATCACCACCGGTGACCTCCCTCCCTCCCTCTTCAGATTGACGGACGGATAGGGACGGGGAGGGGCGGATCCGCACCCGCACCCACCGGAGTGTTCTGCTACGGTGTCCCTCGCCGCCGACGAACTCCACGACGCCCATCTCCGGCCATGGCGACCGCGGATCTCCGACTCCCTTCTCTTGGTTGGGTGGGCGTGAATCCCTCCCATGTCTTCTCTGCCTCACTCTGATTCCTCCTTGGTTTGTTTTATGTCCGATCTGTAGAGGCTGGCGCTGCTGCTGACGGCGGTGGAGGCGCTGGTCGTCGACGCGGTGTTGCCGCTGCCCAACGTCCGGCGACGGGAGACGAAATCCTGGGCCGTCGTCCGCGACACCTTCTTCTCCACCAAGGTCAGCCCCGCCCTGCCCAGATCAAATAAAACCTCATCCCTGATGCCCTCTCATGATCTAGTTTTGACTCCCCCCGTGGTGCGTGCGTGCAGGAAGTGTTCGAGAGCCACCGCGTCGTCTTCACCATCGGCACCTCCATCGCCTCCGTCCTCACGGCGTGGGCCGGTACTCCCCTGCTCCATCCCCTGCTCTGCTTCCCCCCGCACTTTGTATGCTATCGTCGGGTTCAGAGTGTGTCGCTGACCCGTCCGATTGACTGCTTTTTGTTTCAACAATCGCCGCTGTATCTGAAGGGAGAGGGACAGGGAGTGATGCATCTATGCAACTTCTTGCTGCTGAACCCTAATTAGTTTGTTTGGCTTATGTATAAGACCATAGGGCACACCTCAATTGGAACCACAGCTGCACTAGAGCGGTTTTGTTTCAGAATGCCCCATGGGTGTTGATGACTGAATGCAAGTGCACCAAGTTAATACAATCTAGTTGATGAATTTATCTCCCAAGTTATTGCACACTAATACAATTTAAATTTTTGTGTGCTCTTCAGTAGCTTGGCCGGCCCAATTTTTTCCTTGTAGCTCTGCCACTACTTGTAATGACACTGCAACTGTAGTATCATGGGACGAAACATGTGTTGTTGGTCTATGAATTGTTACCATGGATTAGAACTACTGATGTGAGCACTTATATCCATATTCACATTTGATCATCCTTTTCTCCTCCAGCCAGCTTCTCAAGTGGAAGATGATCCATGCCCTTAGTTCTTTTTTGTAGGGAGCTATGCTTATCATCAAAAACTCTTGGTGATGATGTTATTCCTCTTTTGGTTCATGTGTTGCAATTATATACCACAGAATTCTACACCATGTGGTGGACTTAAGTACCTTAGTGACTTCATTTGATGTGTGTATTTCTGTTAATTTTAAGCTTCTGTTGCTGTGAAAATGTACCTCACTGACCGTCTGTCTATTTATTGTGTACTTCTTGCATGAGGAGGTGACTAGTGATGTGGCGCGCCAAGCAGCAGTAGGGGAAGGGGGTCTATTGATCAAGGAGGCGGAGGAGTAGGGGCGTGCCCAGCCGACAGCCCTGTCCTGCTCGTGGGGGAGGGGCAGGAGGGGTCTGCTCCTCTGCTTCCATTGCGACCGCGGCAGGTAGCTCCTCCATCTCCCTCCCCCTCTTCCTGTGCTCACTACTTCTGCTGCTAAGTTGACGAATATGTGATGCACTTGTCCCAAGGAATTTTAGAGGGATCTGTATGAACAAGTCATGTTTTTATTTTATTTTAGGTTGTTAGTTACCAAACAGAGAGAAGATGAGCTCCTGTTTGGATTTTTTTTCTGCCAGCACATGATTTGTATGTATGCAATCATCATCTTGCGTGTGCAAGCTGGTTCCTTGCTTGGGCGTCGTGTCGATGACCAAGTGTTAGTGCCGATTTGTTGTGGTGGTGCTCATCTGGCCATTGATTTCTTGCTGATAATTAGGTGCTAAAGAATGCTGCAGGTTTATTAGGATGTGGCTGAAACCATTGGATGGCCTTCGTGGACTTGCTATCAATACTGGTCTCATGTTTTGTTTCCTTTCTGGACATGTTACGGTTCAAGTGTTGCTGTTGTTTAGTACTAACTGCTTAACTTAACTAAGCTTGAGCTACTAAAACCCACTCTCAAATTAATGAATTCCTGTTTTGCAAAACTTCAATGTTGAGCTCCTCTCCTCGCTAAGCCGTGGCCGTCGATTTTCATTTCGTCGACCACCACTCCAGCTACCTTCTTGTGTAATCAAATTTGCTCATGTATGTATGTATGTGTGTATATATATATATATATATATATGTGTGTGTGTGTATGAGGCTGGGTAGTTCAACACTAGTTTTCTTTCAAACTCATTTCATATATATGGTGGAAATTGTGCAGGTTCCATGGTGCCAAGTGGCCTCTGGCCATCTTGAACTGGAACTCCATTAACAAGTAGATGTTGCTGCCGTACTCAATATTTTAAGTTGTTTTTTTCTTTTTTGAGAGAAGTGTATTTGGTTGATGAGATTAATTAGCTCAGTTTGCTAAAGTAGCAACAACAATAGCCACGCATTGCCATCCACTTTATACCTAGATTGTACTTACATGCTTAGATAACCTTGTACGCATAGCTGGTCCGTTAAATTTATAAATGGTTATTTGTTGTTGCTGCAGGAGAAACGTTGCTGATGGCGATGGGTACGTGATGGTGGCTAGTGTGGTGGACGACCCAGAATATGTGGCCTCGCAAGTGCACATGTATGTAGCTTCCCTCCTCAAATGTTTCCGTTTCTGCCTCAGCTACTAAGCCAATAAACACCAAATCTGGAATGAGAAAGAGGATGAGGCCTACTTGATTGGTTTTTTAACCATTTTTTCGTTCATGCTATGTGCATTGATTCCCATGAACTATAACCTGATTTGATGCTACCTTGTCTTTTTTTCAATTGATATTTGTCTCATCCAGCACTCTGACTATAAATGTGTTGTTTTAATCATGATGATGATGTTGTAGTATAAGGTGGACACCATATTCCTCTTTTAATCCAAAATGAATAATTTTGTTTCATCATGTCCTGGTTTACCCAAGTCAAATTGTTTTTGGTTCGTACTTTGGACCCTGTGTGTTTCTCACATGAACTAGTGTTGTTGTAACATGAACTGTAGTAGCTCGCTGCTATCTAACTGTGATCATTGCAAGGAGGAACCACTGTTTGGCTTCATCCCTTCCTCATTTGACCATTTTTATGGCCCATATGCATGCTACGTGTTGGTTGACTTGGCATGACGTGCACGAAGACTTGAGGGCATCCATACTAAACAACACTTCTTAATTTTCATGCAGACTTGCTCTAGCTCTTATTAATTTTCATGCATGTTTCTTTCCAGACTTGATCTTACTACTAAATAGCACCCCATCACCTGTTGTTGTTGTTGTTATTGTTATTCACCCTATCCTTGCTGTTCTGTTTTCTTGTTGGCAGATATTTTGCGTAAATTCAAGACGAAAGATGTTCAAAGAAGCTCCAAGATATTCTTATATAGCAAGTTATGTAATAATAGCTGGGTTATCTGGGAATTTCATGTGTCTTTTCTCTGTTTGTGAATGAAATAGTAATTATGTATGTGATTTAATGTATCTTCTCTCCGTTTGTGAATTTCATGTATGTTTCAGAATTGCAATTTCTGTTTCATATGAAACAGTAAGTATGTATGTGATTTGAAAATGTGTGCAATGGAAACATGACTCATGTGACCAACTTATCAAAATAATATGAGCACATTTAAAATTTCGGACGTGTGGGACCAGTGTATGATATTATGATATTTGGGACCAATATAAAATGGTGGAAAATAAAATGGCAAAAATAAAAGATCATACGCTGTAAAAGGCCGCACCTAGAAATAAAAAGGCCGAATTGCTGGGCCAGGCCCATGTAGCTAGCTAGCAAAAATTAACAGGAAAAAGAAATATTAAAAAGGCTGAATTAATGGGCTCGGCCCATGTAAAACACCGAATTGGACCGAGCTGATTCTTATCCACGTCAGCTTGCCACGCTGGATCCTACGTGTCCTGGGGAGGCTGCTAGTGACCAAAAATTTGGTCGTGGAACCAACGACCTTTTACATATCACAGAGAAGGTCGTGAATTTCAGTTTACGACCACTAGCTTTTGACCATCTATTTTTGGTCACAAAAAGGTCGCAAATGAAAATCAATGACCATTCAGCGACCAATAGTGATGGTCGCAAGTTGACATATTTCTTGTAGTGAGGCTTGGTCGATTGGATTATGCGTGAGAGTTACAGAGGGTGCGAACCCTTGTGCCAGTGGAGGGGGTGGCTTATATAGAGTGCGCCAGGAACCCAGCCAACCCACGTTACAAGGGGTTCAATGTATGTTAAGGTGAGACATTATTGGTAACGCCAACAATAAAGACATATAAATGATCATTAAGACTGCGGAGTGAACGCCTGACCGTTGCCATCCTGAGTGACTTTAGATCTTCTGTACTCCAAGTGGTTTCTGGTATGGTCGAATGATTATATCTTGGTCGAATGGAATTGGGTTATCCAAGCGGAATTGTTGCTCGAGTGGGTTGCACTCTGAGATGATTTCAGTCAGTAGATGCTGCTTTACTTTGAATGCCTTTGACTCTAGGGCAGTGTCCTTGGGAAGGGTGTCTAGGTCAGGCCTATTATCCTACCCTAGGTACATGTCATCGTCACCGCCCACAGCCGCCGCCGAGCTCTGCCTCTCTCCCCGTCCGCAGCGGCCGCCGACGTTCCTCCCCTCTTTCCCCAAGCCCATCCGCGACGATGGCCAAGCGGTTCCCCGGCGATGGAGCGGCGACCAACGGCTTCGGACCGCCACTCGCTGCATGAGTGGGAGGCGTATCTTTTCTTCAAGGCGAACATCCCGGTGCCACCGGACATGCGCGCAGGGCCAACGGGGTGGAGGCTCAGTGCCGGTGGCGTCCCCATTCCCCCGGTGCCCGACGTCAACTTGGGCTCGGAGCTCTTCGCCGCCGAGGTCGACTGTGTGCGGGCATCGCTGACGGAGGAGCAGCACGCCCTCCCGCAGTACGCCGCCGACAACCACGAGTCGTGGGCGGCATACTTCCAGCGCCGGCAGGCGCAGCGGCTGGCCTCCACCAACAGGGCACCGGTGGTGGGGGGCGTCATGAACAGCGAGGGGAGCCGCCTGATACGTCTCCAACGTTTCTATAATTTTTGATGTATTCATGCCATGTTTATAATATTTTTATATGATTTTGGTATGATTTGGTAAGAACTAGCCCAGACTGACGCTGTTTTCAGCAGAACTACCGTGGTGTTGTTTTTGTGCAGAAATAAAATTTCTCGGAATGCGCTGAAAATCAACTGAGACTTTTTCTGGAAAATATAAAAAATACTGGAATGAAGAGTTACCGGAGGGGAGTCCCGTGGGCCCCTCAAGGGTGGAGGGCGCGCCCACTGAGGGAGTCCTGGATTAAGGTGTCCTTGGGCGTCCGGCCTGTTAGACATGGGCCGGACTGATGGGCCGTGAAGATGCAAGACCGAAGACTCTCTCTGGTGTCCGGATAGGACGCTCCTTTGCGTGGATGGCAAGCTTGGCATTCGGATATGTAGATTCCTTTCTCTGTAACCGACTTTGTACAACCCTAGTCCCCTCCGGTGTCTATATAAACCGGAGGGTTTAGTCCGTAGAGGGAATCACAATCATACAAGCTAGACTTCTAGGGTTTTAGCCATTACGATCTCGAGGTAGATCAACTCTTGTAATACTCATATTCATCAAGATAAATCAAGCAGGAAGTACGGTATTACCTCCATAGAGAGGGCCCGAACCTGGGTAAACATCGTGTCCCCTGTCTGCTGTTACCATCGACCTAAGACGCATAGTTCGGGACCCCCTACCCGAGATTCACCGGTTTTGACACCGACACCCACCCCCCTGGGGCGCGCCCCCTGCCTCGTGGACTCCCTATGGGGCCCCCTGACTTGTTCTCGATGCCAACCTCTCCTATAAATCCCCAAACTTCCAGAACATAACCTAGATCGGGAGTTCCGCCGCCGCAAGCCTCTGTAGCCACGAAAAACCAATCGAGACCCTATTTCGGCACCCTGCCGGAGGGGGGATCCATCACCGGTGGCCATCTTCATCATCCCGGCGCTCTCCATGACGAGGAGGGAGTAGTTCACCCTCCGGGCTGAGGGTATGTACCAGTAGCTATGTGCTTGATCTCTCTCTCTCTCTCTCGTGTTCTTGATTTGGCATGATCTTGATGTATTGCGAACTTTGCTACTATAGTTGGATCTTATGATGTTTCTCCCCCACTACTCTCTTGTAATGGATTGAGTTTTCCCTTTGAAGTTATCTTATCAGATTGAGTCTTTAAGGATTTGAGAACACTTGATGTATGTCTTGCATGTGCTTATCTGTGGTGACAATGGGATATTCACGTGATCTACTTGATGTTTTGGTGATCAACTTGCGGGTTCAGTGACCTTGTGAACTTATGCATAGGGGTTGGCACACGTTTTCGTCTTGACTCTCCGGTAGAAACTTTGGGGCACTCTTTGAAGTTCTATGTGTTGGTTGAATAGATGAATCTGAGATTGTGTGATGCATATCGTATAATCATACCCGCGGATAATTGAGGTGACATTGGAGTCTCTAGGTGACATTAGGGTTTTGGTTGATTTGTGTCTTAAGGTGTTATTCTAGTACAAACTCTAGGATAGATCGAACGGAAAGAATAGCTTCGTGTTATTTTACTACGGACTCTTGAATAGATCGATCAGAAAGGATAACTTTGAGGTGGTTTCGTACCCTACAATAATCTCTTCGTTTGTTCTCCGCTATTAGTGACTTTGGAGTGACTCTTTGTTGCATGTTGAGGGCTAGTTATATGATCCAATTATGTTATTATTGTTGAGAGAACTTGCACTAGTGAAAGTATGAACCCTAGGCCTTGTTTCAACGCATTGCAATACCGTTTGTGCTCACTTTTATCATTAGTTACCTTGCTGTTTTGATATTTTCAGATTACAAAAACCTATATCTACCATCCATATTGCACTTGTATCATCATCTCTTCGCCGAACTAGTGCACCTATACAATTTACCATTGTATTGGGTGTGTTGGGGACACAAGAGACTCTTCGTTATTTGGTTGCAGGGTTGCTTGAGAGAGACCATCTTCGTCCTACGCCTCCCATGGATTGATAAACCTTAGGTCATCCACTTGAGGGAAATTTGCTACTGTCCTACAAACCTCTGCACTTGGAGGCCCAACAACGTCTACAAGAAGAAGGTTGCGTAGTAGACATCAAGCAATTTCTGCCGCCATTGCCGGGGAGGTGAGTGCTTGAAGGTATATCTTTAGAACTAGCAATCGAATCTTTTAGTTTCTTGTTTTATCACTAGTTAGTTTATAAAAGAAAATTACAAAAAATGGCATTAAGGTTGCCTCATATGCTTCATCTTGTTAATGTCTTTCGTGAAAATGATGGGAAGGAAAATTGTGCTCAAGTACTAGAAGAAGAATTACATAGCATGCTTGGCATAAAATATGTGAATGATGATCATGATTGCAATGTTGTTAGTACGAACTCTTTCAATATGCATAGTACTAATGATGATTGCACTAGTCATGATGAAAATGTCTCTTATAAGCTTGTCAATTTTTGTGGAGTGCATAGAGTTTGCAAGTACACACCAAATGGGGAAGATAGATTTTGCAAGAGGCATAAGTATTTAGAAACCAAATGGTTGCAAGAAAGGCTAGATGTTTGTGCTGAAAATTTAAATTTTCTTAGCCATCCTTGTGTACTTTGCAATGAACGTGGTCATTTAAATATCCAATGCAATTTTTTTCATGATCAAATCATGTCCAAAAATTATGACGACTTGATTTCCCTTGCACATCATAATGAACTTAGTTTGTTTTTGGGTTATGAAGAAATTAATGAAACGTATAACTAAGAATATTCCAGAATTTGCCCTTGAGAGAGTTCTTGATTTTGATCTAGAAGAAATTTTTATGTATTGTGCGGTGAATTTCATTGAAAATCCTTATATTGCCAATTACATAAAGACAAGAAAACAAATAGAGGATGAAGAGAATACTAATGAAAGGGAAGAGACTTCCCAATATCCTCCTATTATTTATTATGATGAATCAGGTAACGAGGAGGAGCCTTCTATTCAACCAATCTCATTAATAAGGAGATCTAAAAAGAGGATTAAACCCACACATAATGTGAAGAAGAAAAACAAAAGACGGAGAAGCAAAGGTAAAAAGGTATCCCTCCCAAATGATGTTGCTCCTATTACTCATTGTGATGATGATAATTGCTATACTATTGGTGCTATCCATACTATTAATGATGAGAGTGATTATGCTTATGGTATGAAAAGGCCCAAGCTTGGGATGCTATGTTTGATGAGAATGACATGTTTGAGAATTTATTTGCTGTAATTAATGTTTGTCCGAATCTTGGGGATGCTATATATGTTTAATGAAGATGATATTTTTAGCCTCCCAAGTTTTGATGAGCAAATTTATTATGATGATAGCATGCCTCCTATTTATGATGATTATTGTGATGACACTTGTGCTATAAAAAGTAGTGATGATTATATTTATAAAACTTGTCATGATTATGATTACCCTTTTTCTGAGCATTACTCTTTTAATGTGGAAACAATTTATAGTATTCGAGTCTCTTATGATACTCCCACTATTCCGAATGAGAAGAATTTTGCTTATGTGGAGAGTAATAAAAATTCTATGCTTGTAGATCATGAAAGGAATGCTTTATGTGATGGTTATATTATTGAATTCATTCATGATGCTACTGATAATTATTATTAGGGATGAATATATGCTTGTAGGAATTGCAATAATATCAAGTTTCCCCTCTATGTGTTAAAAGTTTTGAAGTTATGCTTGTTTTGTCTTCCTATGCTAGTTGATTCTTGTTCCCATAAATTGTTTGCTCACAAAATCCCTATGCATAGGAAGTGGGTTAGACTTAAATGTGCTAGTCATATTCTTCATGATGCTCTCTTTATGTTTCAATTCTTATCTTTTATGTGAGCACCATTGAAATCATCATGCCTAGCTAGGGGCGTTAAACGTTAGCGCTTGTTGGGAGGCAACCCAATTTTATTTTTGTTCTTTACTTTTTGCTCCAGTTTAGTAATTAATAATTCATCTAGCCTCTGGTTAGATGTGGTTTTATGTTTTAATTAGTGTTTGTGCCAAGTAGAACCTTTAGTAAGACTTGGGTGATGTCTTTGCGATCTTGCTGTAAAAAACAAAAACTTTTGCGCTCATGAGATTAGCTGCCATTTTTTACTGGAGAGTTATTTTAGGTTGATTCGTTTTTCAGATGATTAATAGACAAATTCCTCACGTCCACATATTTATTTCAGAATTTTTGGAGTTACAGAAGTATTCGAATGATACAGATTACTACAGACTGTTCTGTTTTTGATAGATTCTGTTTTTTATGTGTTGTCTGCTTATTTTGATGAATCTATGAGTAGTATCGGAGGGTATGAACCATAGAGAAGTTGAAATACAGTAGATATTACACCAATATGAATTTAGAATGAGTACACAACAGTAACTAAGTGGTTATTTATTTTCTTATACTAACGGAGCTTACGAGTTTTCTGTTAGATTTTGTGTTGTGAAGTTTTCAAGTTTTGGGTTAAGATTCGATGGACTATGGAATAAGGAGTGGAAGAGCCTAAGCTTGGGGATGCCCAAGGCACCCCAAGGTAATATTCAAGGACAACCAAGAGCCTATGCTTGGGGATGCCCCAGAATGCGTCCTCTCTTTTATTCACCACATGATATGTGTTTTGCTTGGAGCGTCATTTTATTTTATTTTGTTTTGCTTGCTGTTTGAATAATATCACAAGATCTGAAATTCTTAAATGTTAGAGAATCTTCACATAGTTACATAATTATTCGACTACTCATTGATCTTCACTTATATCTTTTGGAGTAGTTTGTCATTTGCTCTAGTGCTTCACTTATATCTTTTTAGAGCACGACGGTGGTTTTATTTTATAGAAATTATTGATCTCTCATGCTTCACTTATATTATTTTGAGAGTCTTTTAGAACATCATGGTAATTTGCTTTGGCTATAAAATTAGTCCTAATATGATAGGCATCCAAGATGGGTATAATAAAAACTATCATATAAAGTGCATTAAATACTATGAGAAGTTTGATTCCTTATGATTGTTTTGAGATATGAAGATGGTGATATTAGAGTCATGCTAGTTGAGTAGTTGTAAATTTGAGAGATACTTGTGTTAAAGTTTGTGATTCCCGTAGCATGCACGTATGGTGAACCGTTATGTGATGAAGTCAGAGCATGAATTATTTATTGATTGTCTTCCTTATGAGTGGCGGTCGGGGACGAGCGATGGTCTTTTCCTACCAATCTATCCCCCAAGGAGCATGCGCGTAGTACTTCATTTCGGTAACTAGTAGATTTTTGCAATAAGTATGTGAGTTCTTTATGACTAATGTTGAGTCCATGGATTATACGCACTCTCACCCCTCCACCATTGCTAGCCTCTCTAATACCGCGCATCTTTCGTCGGTATCATACACCCACCATATACCTTCCTCAAAACAGCCACCATACCTACCTATCATGGCATTTCCATAGCCATTTTGAGATATATTGCCATGCAACTTTCCACCATTCCCTTTATTATGGCACGCTCCATGATGACCCAAAGGTATACGGGATCTATCGTAGTCCTTTCGATAAGTAAGAGTGTCGAACCCAACGAGGAGCAGAAGGAAATGACAAGCGGTTTTTAGTAAGGTATTCTCTGCAAGCACTAAAATTATCGGTAACAGATAGTTTTGTGATAAGGTAATTTGTAACGGGTAACAAGTAACAAGTGTAAATAAAGTGCAGCAAGATGGCCCAATCCTTTTTGTAGCAAAGGACAAGCCTGGACAAATTCTTATATGAAGGAAAACGCTCTCGAGGACACATGGGAATTATCGTCAAGCTAGTTTTCATCACGCTCATATGATTCGCGTTCGTTACTTTGATAATTTGATATGTGGGTGGACCGGTGCTTGGGTGTTGTCCTTCCTTGAACAAGAATCCCACTTATGATTAACCCCTCTTGCAAGCATCCGCAACTACAAAAGAAGTATTAAGGTAAACCTAGCCATAGCATGAAACATATGGATCCAAATCAGCCCCTTACGAAGAAACGCATAAACTAGGGTTTAAGCTTCTGTCACTCTAGCAACCCATCATCTACTTATTACTTCCCAATGCCTTCCTCTAGGCCCAAACAATGGTGAAGTGTCATGTAGTCGATGTTCACATAACACCACTAGAGGAAAGACAACATACATCTCATCAAAATATCGAACGAATACAAAATTCACATGACTACTTATAGCAAGACTTCTCCCATGTCCTCAGGAACAAACGTAACTACTCACAAATAATATTCATGTTCATAATCAGAGGGGTATTAATATTCATAATGGATCTGAACATATGATCTTCCATCAAGTAAACCAACTAGCATCAACTACTAGCAGTAATCAACACTACTAGCAACTCACAGGTACCAATATGAGGTTTTGATACAAAGAATTGATACAAGATATGAACTAGGGTTTGAGAGGAGATGGTGCTGGTGAAGATGTTGATAAATATTGACCCCCTCCCGATGAGAGGATCGTTGGTGATGACGATGGTGATGATTTCCCCCTCCCGGAGGGGTGCGCCCAGGGGGTAGGGCGTGCCCCCCACCCTCGTGGATGGTGGGCGGCCCCCTCTGGTAGTTTGTTTGCTCAGTATTTTTTATTAATTCCAAAAATGACTTCCGTGAAGTTTCAGGACTTTTGGAGTTGTGCAGAATAGGTCTCTAATATTTGCTCCTTTCCAGCCCTGAATTCTAGCTGCCGACATTCCCCCTCTTCATGTAAACCTTGTAAAATAAGAGAGAATAGGCATAAGTATTGTGACATAACGTGTAATAACAGCCCATAATGCAATAAAGATCGATATAAAAGCATGATGCAAAATGGACGTATCACTCCATGATTGTCATATTGCTTTGCATGATCATGTAGTTGACATTGTATTTGTGGCAAGGCCACCATTCATCATTCATACATGTCACTCTTGATTCATTGCATATCCCGGTATACCGCCGGAGGCATTCACATAGAGTCATATTTGTTCTAAGTATCGAGTTATAATTCTTGAGTTGTAAGTAAATAAAAGTGTGATAATCTTCATTATTAGAGCATTGTCCCATGTGAGGAAAGGATGATGGAGATATGATTCCCCCATAAGTCGGATGAGACTCCGGACAAAAAAAAATAAGAGGCCAAAGAAGCCCAAATAAAAAAAGAGGCCAAAGAAGCCCACCAAAAAAAGAATGAGAGAAAAAGAGAGAAGTGAGAATGTTACTATCCTTTTTCCACACTTGTGCTTCAAAGTAGCACCATGATCTTCATGATAGAGAGTCTCCTATGTTGTCACTTTCATATACTAGTGGGAATTTTACATTATAGAACTGGGCTTGTATATTCCAATGATGGGCTTCCTCAAAGTGCCCTAGGTCTTCGTGAGCAAGCGAGTTGGATGCACACCCACTTAGTTTCTTTTGTTGAGCTTTGATACACTTATAGCTCTAATTCATCCGTTGCATGGCAATCCCTACTCACTCACATCGATATCTATTGATGGGCATCTCCATAGCCCGTTGATACGCCTAGTTGCTGTGAGACTATCTTCTCCTTTTTGTCTTCTCCTGTCAGGACCCCGATCCTAAGTCACACGGATCTAGCATGTAACACATCATATCACTTTGCGCCCTCACGCACGGTATTCCCATGGGTGCCACCTTACCTGGCCCGGCACCGTTTGCGCCTTTTGGCTCACGTATATGATAGTGTCGCTAGCATCCATATGACAAAGAACACGGGCCGACATGACTAGTCGTAAACCCAAAGTGGCACTAGCTTACAGGGACAGGCATACATGACCCAGCAACGAACGTGTCGGTCATCAGCGAGTGAATTCGGGCTGTAGCAAGTGGGATAGCAGGACTCCAGGAATCCGGGCTGTAGCAGGCTAACAGGACTCCGAAAGACACCGTGTGACATTTGCCCGAAGTGAAAGACACAGGATCGAAGAAGGACACATGCCGGCCAGTCTATGTGTTCCAGAGCAGTAGCAACTGGGCTAACAGGACTCCGGTAAACCGGGCTATCGCAGACTACAATGGCTCAGTGGAAGCACTAGACTACATTTCCCCATAAGAGAGGCTACCAAGGAAAGACAACTAGGTTGTCGGATCCCACACATACATGGCATTTCAATCATACACACAATATGCTCGATATGTGTAAATACAACATGGCATAACAGCAAAACTCTACGACTCAAAGTATTTATTCATTAGGCGCTGAAGAGCCAGATATTACAAACATGGGTCTCATGACCCAACATTCAGAGCATACAAGTCAAAGCACGTGCGGAAGCTTAACATGTCTGAGTACAGACATCTACAAATGAAAAAGGCTGAGAAGCCTGACTATCTACCAGATCCTGCTGAGGGCACAAGATCGTAGCTGAGGTAACAAGCTAAACGTCGAAGTCCACGCGGAACTAATAGGGAGACTGAAGTCTCTCTGCAAAACATAAAATAGGCAAACGTGAGTACAAATGTACCCAGCAAGACTTACATCAGAACTATCTACATATGCATCAGTATCAATAAAGGGGGTGGTGGAGTTTAACTGCAGCAAGCCAGCTTTGACCCAGTGGCTAACCTGAACTACGACTGCAAGTAACTCTTTTGAGGTGGCGCACACGAGTCCACATATTCACCATATCAATACACCACTATGGATCCGCTCCCGTCTCCCTACGAGAACGCGATCCATAGCACTCACGCTTATCTTGCGCATTTTAGAGTATCCACTTTCACTTGTCTATGAACTGTACAGGCAACCTAGAAGTCCTTTACCGCGGACACGGCTATTCGAATAGATCATTTATAACCCTGTAGGGGTGTACTTCTTCACACACGCTCTCGCCACTTACCACCATGTACACGTCGTGTAACTCGGCAACCTTCAAGCGGAAGCCTGGCGAGGGAGTCGGGCACGACCTGACTAACCGCACAAGTCTCTTGTCCAGGTTTATCGCCTATTCGGGTTCCATCCGCAAGGAGATCCGGCCGGGGTGTCGCTCACGGCCCCAAACGATGAGAGCAGGGTTCCCGAGGCACCAAACGGGCGTCCCGGTACGCCGTGCCTCGTGTCTCTACCGCATCATAGCCCACCCCTAGGGTCAGCGCTACGCACGGCCTCCAACACATATCCTACAAACACCAGAAACTAGTTGCAACTCCTGGACAGAGATCAAGGCGATTAATAAGTGGAGAGAGTCGATTAAGGATCCCAATGTGTGGTAGTAGCTGTTCATGGATCACAAACATAGAACTCAGTTCCTGTGGACGGTTTCAATGAGACAACCCACCATGTACTCCTACATGGCCTCTCACCGCTACCTTTACCAAATCGTGTTCAGACACTTAGCTCACGCACAGTAGGACATGTTCATCACCATTCCAATTCATTCCCGATGAATCAGACCCGACTCAATTCTAAGCAGTATCAAGCATGAAAAATGAGCATGAATGAGTAGGCACAACAGGGCTCAAACAACTCCTACTCATGCTAGTGGGTTTCATCTATTTACTGTGGCAATGACAGGTCATGCAGAGGAAAAAGGGTTCAGCTACCGCAGCATGTAACAGTTGAATCGTTGTTGTCCTAATGCAGTAAAAGAGAGCAGGAGCGAGAGAGAGTGGGATTGTATTGGAATGAACAAGGGGGTTTTGCTTGCTTGGCACTTCTGAAGATAGTATAGCTCTTCATCGGTGTCATCGAACTCATCGTCGGAACATACGTCTACCGAGGGGGAACAAATACCGGCAACAGAAAAGAAACACAATTAATGCGATGGAACAATATGATGCATTAATGTGATATGTCAAAATGTGTGTGTTGGGCTAATGCATCTATAACTAGATGGGTTTAAGTTATTTTGAACCAAAGATTCAAAGTTCAAACTCATTTGTGATCTTAAATAGTGCTTTATCATGTTTTGCACAAAACAGCAAGTTAACTTGTTTATACATGCATGAGACCAGTACAGATGGATCGATTGGATTTTTCTGATCATTTTTCATATATAACACTTTGCATTTGGAGTTACAGATTAATTTCTATGAATTTTTGAAGTTGTAACAATTTCTAGAATTTTCTGAATAAGAATAGATCCACAAAATGCATTACTGCGTCAGCATTGTGTTATGCTGACCTCAGCAGGTCAACAGGGCTGCCCCGGGTCAAACCTGACCAGTGGGGTCCACTGGTCGGTGACACAGTGCTGGTTAGTGTCGCTGACAGGTGGGGCCGGGTCAACAGGCACGTCATCAAGTCAATATTGACGTGTGGGGTTGGTCAACGCGTGACGTGGCCCGGTCAAAATGACCTGTGGGGCCCGTGGGGGTTAGTTTAATCTAAACACAAACAAGACCCGGGTTAGTTAGGGCGGGGCCCCAGCGGTCAGGGGGTTAGCTAACTAGTAATTAGGCCCTAATGATGGTGCCACGTCAGCGGGTTAGTGCCGGCGATAACCGGAGCACGGCGGCGTTCGAGGGCCGGCCAACTCCGGTGTCGGGAGGGCACACGGCTGGTCTCGTTGGAATGGACGCGACGCGGCGCGTCCAGCGATGGCTGCGGATGTGGCTGGGGTGGCCGGTAGCGGCAACTGCGGCGAGCGAGGCGGAGACGGCGGCAAATCGACGGCGGCGATCCTCGGTGGCCGACGAGGGGAACGGCGGATCTGGCGGCATCCAGGGCTTCCGGCGCCTTCCTTCTTGGTGAGGAGGAAGAGGGGGGACGAGGCGGGGCTTCTTGGCGCGTCGGCGAGGCGAGGGGAGCACGGTGGCCGTGGAAAACGGCGTCGGCGACGACGAGCTATGCTCGGGCTCGTGCGGGGAGAGAGCAGAGGAGGAGGAGTAGCGAGGGAGAGCGCGAGGGATCCAGGGGTGTGCTTGGCGTCTCCAGGGCGTCCAGGGAGAAGCGGCAAGCAGGAGGTGGCCGGGGCACGTGGGCGTGCACGGCGGCCACACGCCTCTCGTCCTACTGGCGAGAGGTGGGAGATGACTGGCTGCGTCGCTGGGCTGGGCCGGCCAGGTGGCCTGCCTACTAGGCCGTCCAGGTAAGCCAGGTAACTCTCTCTCTCTCTTTAATTTGTTTCTGTTTTCTATTTTTATTTCTTTGTTTTGATTTGATTTACAAACCAAACCATTTTAAAACTTTCTATAAATTTTTATGTGAGCTCAGGGAGCTAGTCCAAGGTCACATACAGACTTACAAAAATATTTGAATTTTATTTCTTATATAACAGAAATAAATTCAACTCAAATATGTTATTGATTTAATTCAAAGGCCCAAAATAAATATCTCTGAGATTCCAAAACTATTGTTTTGAGTTTTACCTCTTGCCAATATTTTCAGAGACTAAGAGGGACATTTTATTGGACTTCTTTGAAAAGATTTTAATGTTGATTATTTCTGAAGTGATTTCTGAGGGTTTCAACTCACCTCAATTCAACTTTCAGAAATTTTAGACATGATGCATGAGTGTAGATGCAACTATTTCACTCAGGTATTCTAGGGCTGTGACAACTCACCCCCACAAAACAAGAATCGCGTCCTGAGATTCAAGATGTGAGGTAAGAAGACATAGGGAACACAAGCTAACACAATCTTCGCGATCCAGGTTGCACTTCATAAGAACGTTGACTCAATCATCACCTTTGTCTCGACGTCTTGCTCCGAGAACTCCATCTAACATGACAACAAGAGGAAAGGGACAACTCCAGAAGAATCGATCTTCTCAAAGATCGAGCAACTCAGGATCAACTCATGGAGTGAGACACTGAAACATCTCTTGAGCTGACACACAAAACACACATCAAGAGGGATGGAAAGATGACGGAGGTTTAATTTGGTAGGCAACAATTCCACGCTGAAGTAGGATATTGCATGGTTTCAAAGTAGCGAGGAGATAATTGCCATGATTCCACAACGGGGCACCTTGGGAGAGGTGACTCGTAGAATTATTACCTTAAGTGGCAAAAAGAACTAATTTTGATCCATAGATCATTGAGACTCTTCATACCGGCCTGAGGCAAATCACAATTAATCGTTTGAAAGAATTCAAGAGGATGGCATACTCAGTTTGGAAAGGAAACTACGGTTATAGAACAACTCGGCAAATGGAAGGCACACTCCAGTTGATACCAAGGATATAACCTAGTGACTGAGCGTTCTTTCAAGACCTTAAGCATTCCCATATTCATCAAAGTTTACCAACATCTATGCTAAAATCCTGGTGACACCTCATACTACCATGATTAATAACGATGGAGGATGCAGGTGCAGAGGAGGACAACACTTTCTCAGATTTTACCTTGACGATGCCAAGGAAACAAAATCTGGATGATCGACCGAGAAACATTTAGCACTCCAGTTCTAATGTTCTCCTTGATGTACTAGCGTAACCCATTCATAGATATGGTTTGGTATTTAGAACATCAAGTAAAAGGTCGGACTTCGGGAGCACAAGGGTCCATAAGGATCAACTTCCAGAACAAGTCAAATCCTCATGGGGAGTGGGTGATATCTTGACTCGGCAAAATGACCACTACCTTGACTTAAGAGGATTACAGAAGAACCAAGATCAAATTCTTTGAAATGTCCCAACCATCATATCTGCCTGAGATTCAGCTCTGGTTGGTGGCAAGATGCTTCAGACTCATCATGTCTGAAGAGAAAGGTTGCAACACAATTCGACGAGATGACGTTGCGAGACTCTCGGGAAATGAACTAAGATAGCAAGCTCCAAAACATGAGCTGGTTCTGCTACACACATGTGGACACGTTGTCCCAGACAAGCATGAACACATAGTAGTCTTACAACAAAACACTACCGAGTTCAGGTTGGGAACCATCATTGAAGATAACGAAGTCATGTGCATGACCTAGGATTAGCACAATCAGACTCCTTTTTGTTGACCAAATCAATCAGTGGCTTGGTGTGCTAGGGATACATATGGACTGGAGTTAGCGAGCCTATCAAACCATAAAATACTTCGCACATGCATGACTGACTTGGGATGACTCCAAAGGAAGCAAAAACAAGCTTTCTCGAATTCACGGTGGCAACTTGCATCAAATGCACATGAACTTGGAGAAAGTCACTTCTTACACCAAACATGTATTTCATGAACGGGACATGAAGATAATGCTTACAAAAGTTTCCAACACTAGCTTGATGTTCAACATGAATCATGGATGAGACAAGATGCTGCTGATGGGATCAATAGCAATCATCGGAATTTCCATATCACTGGACTTCCACCATCATGTGAACATGGTGATAGCATTGGTCAGACCAAAGATGTAATGATGTATGCTCGAGGGATCAACCACGAGTAAGACAACATTACGAAAATCGTTGGTTCTGATTTTACTTGACGATAGCCCATCCTCAAGTCAAAGTTTTGACAAGGCAATAGATCCAACAACTGATCATGAGGACCAATCGATGGAGATATCATCTTTCTTCAACACACACACACACACACAAAGATATCCCTTAACATGAACTATGTCAGACAAGCTTTTATCTTCCAACTCTCCAAGTTGTTGTTTGGCTTAACCAACTAGCTCAGGGGTATCCAACACAGATTCTCGGAGAAAGAGTGGTTTATTGGAAAACCAACTTGATCACGAACTCAACATATCGGTCAGGGGATGACCTGGTGATACTTCCGTGAAGATATCCGGAAAAGCACGAACCACCGATATGTCTCTAAGCTCGAGAACAATCTTGCTTTTCAAGGCAAGACGACATTATCAGAAGAGCAAGGGATTCAATCCTAACTCAAAGATCAAGGAGTGCACCAGAAATAAGGACAAGGGAGCACGATCAATCCTAGAATAGTGATTCAATAACCAACACGCTAAGAATGATATTAATGTCCATTAACTACCAAGCAACACGGTTGCTAGGAGTATTGATTTCACACATCATGGTTCACTTGTCGGCATTCCGGTTGCAACAACACATGACCGAGGAATGAAAAATGATGGCAAGAAGTATCACTTCATCAAGAATTCATGAGAGATGGTGCAGTTCTCATGACAATCCTGAAATAAAGGGGGTAATACTCCGAGGTAGAACAGAACAAAAGCTGGATTGGCATTTTGATCTGCGGAATACAAATACTTTGACCAGTCCAAGAAATGGATGAGGTGCTGGAGTTTGTTTCTCCTAGTCATTCCGGAATAGAATGGCTTGACGGACCACAAGAATAATAGGCATCGATAACACGAATGCACAACTAGTCCTGACTATCAATTGATAGACAGAGGTCAGAATACAACTAAAGAGGGACAACTCAAGGAACATATAACTTTCTGAGTTGTGGATGCATAGATTAGCATGTCGAATGAGTTCAACATATTTCTTCTGAATAACCCATGCAGAAAAGGTAGGACTGGCAGAGTCGCAACATAGAATCGAGAGCTCGTCAAGGGCACTCTGGTTGTGATCCTTAGGTTCAACGAGGACCTTCTGCCATAAGTAGTTCATGGCATTTAGAAGAGGAAAATACCACGGACCTCGAGGACTATCGCAAAGGTTACTAATATCCTAAAGAAACTAGCAACACTATCAACATGAAGTAGGGTGAATCTCGGGTTCAAAAACCCAGTAGTAGAATACCTACTACTAAGTAGTATCACGGGATGCTTTTGAAAATGATGGCCAGATTCATCACACTTGGAACACAAAACATGGCTAGATTACTAGGTGACTCTGACACCTAGGGTCATAATAATAGCTCCAACATGTATGTCGAGGCAACAGAGTACCTCAACTCACTGATTAGTGTGGTGAAACTGGCCCAAAGGAACATTGGTAACGAGAAGAGGGAATTTGCAAATGCTTCAGACTAGTTAGAAACCTGGGATGACTCGGATAGCATAACGACCATAAATGCTCAAAAAGATTTGAGACATCCTGCAAAATAGTGCTGTAACCACTTAACATCACCATATCAAGGTTGTGGTTCAACTGACCACCTACTAAAAGCAGTAGGAACTGAATTGAGGCCTGGAACCAAAAATCCTATAATTCTCTATCATAGTAACTCGTCATCCTAATAGATAGATGAGAAGGCCTAGTTCTTAATCCCCGTAGAAAAGAAGAGGTTGACTCAGATCAGAAGGGCATAAGGTAAAGGAGTAAAAAGAGCCTTACGTTCCCTTCCACAATCAATTCCCTTATATAACTACAACATTGCTAGACTCAACTTCGACCAGTTTGGCTTTGTAATCCTACAGGCAGCCAGGCTCTGATACCAAAGCTATGAGGACCCCGATCCTAAGTCACACCGATCTAGCATGTAACACATCATATCACTTTGCGGCCTCACGCACGGTATTCCCACTGGTGCCACCTTACCTGGCCCGGGACCGTTTGCGCCTTTTGGCTCACGTATATGATAGTGTCGCTAGCATCCATATGACAAAGAACCCGGGCCAATATGAGTAGTCGTAAACCCTATGTATAGGCAAACCAATTTTATTTTTGTTCTTTACTTTTTGCTCCAGTTTAGTAATAAATAATTCATCTAGCCTCTGGTTAGATGTGGTTTTATGTTTTAATTAGTGTTTGTGCCAAGTAGAACCTTTAGTAAGACTTGGGTGATGTCTTTGCGATCTTGCTGTAAAAAACAAAAACTTTTGCGCTCATGAGATTAGCTGCCATTTTTTACTGGAGAGTGATTTTAGGTTGATTCGTTTTTCAGATGATTAATAGACAAATTCCTCACGTCCACATATTTATTTCAGAATTTTTGGAGTTACAGAAGTATTCGAATGATACAGATTACTACAGACTGTTCTGTTTTGACAGATTCTGTTTTTTATGTGTTGTCTGCTTATTTTGATGAATCTATGAGTAGTATCGGAGGGTATGAACCATAGAGAAGTTGAAATACAGTAGATATTACACCAATATGAATTTAGAATGAGTACACAACAGTAACTAAGTGGTTATTTATTTTCTTATACTAACGGAGCTTACGAGTTTTCTGTTAAGTTTTGTGTTGTGAAGTTTTCAAGTTTTGGGTTAAGATTCGATGGATTATGGAATTAGGAGTGGAAGAGCCTAAGCTTGGGGATGCCCAAGGCACCCCAAGGTAATATTCAAGGACAACCAAGAGCCTATGCTTGGGGATGCCCCAGAATGCGTCCTTTCTTTTATTCACCACATGATATGTGTTTTGCTTGGAGCGTCATTTTATTTTATTTTGTTTTTCTTGCTGTTTGAATAATATCACAATATCTGAAATTCTTAAATGTTAGAGAATCTTCACATAGTTACATAATTATTCGACTACTCATTGATCTTCACTTATATCTTTTGGAGTAGTTTGTCATTTGCTCTAGTGCTTCACTTATATCTTTTTAGAGCACGACGGTGGTTTTATTTTATAGAAATTATTGATCTCTCATGCTTCACTTATATTATTTTGAGAGTCTTTTAGAACATCATGGTAATTTGCTTTGGCTATAAAATTAGTCCTAATATGATAGGCATCCAAGATGGGTATAATAAAAACTATCATATAAAGTGCATTAAATACTATGAGAAGTTTGATTCCTTATGATTGTTTTGAGATATGAAGATGGTGATATTAGAGTCATGCTAGTTGAGTAGTTGTAAATTTGAGAGATACTTGTGTTAAAGTTTGTGATTCCCGTAGCATGCACGTATGGTGAACCATTATGTGATGAAGTCGGAGCATGAATTATTTATTGATTGTCTTCCTTATGAGTGGCGGTCGGGGACGAGCGATGGTCTTTTCCTACCAATCTATCCCCCAACGAGCATGCGCGTAGTACTTCGTTTCGGTAACTAGTAGATTTTTGCAATAAGTATGTGAGTTCTTTATGACTAATGTTGAGTCCATGGATTATACGCACTCTCACCCCTCCACCATTGCTAGCCTCTCTAATACCGCGCATCTTTCGTCGGTATCATACACCCACCATATACCTTCCTCAAAACAGCCACCATACCTACCTATCATGGCATTTCCATAGCCATTCTGAGATATATTGCCATGCAACTTTCCACCATTCCCTTTATTATGACACGCTCCATGGTGACCCACAAGTATACGGGATCTATCGTAGTCCTTTCGATAAGTAAGAGTGTCGAACCCAACGAGGAGCAGAAGGAAATGACAAGCGGTTTTCAGTAAGGTATTCTCTGCAAGCACTAAAATTATCGGTAACAGATAGTTTTGTGATAAGTTAATTTGTAACGGGTAACAAGTAACAAGTGTAAATAAAGTGCAGCAAGATGGCCCAATCCTTTTTGTAGCAAAGGACAAGCCTGGACAAATTCTTATATGAAGGAAAACGCTCCCGAGGACATATGGGAATTATCGTCAAGCTAGTTTTCATCATGCTCATATGATTCGCGTTCGTTACTTTGATAATTTGATATGTGGGTGGACCGGTGCTTGGGTGTTGTCCTTCCTTGAACAAGAATCCCACTTATGATTAACCCCTCTTGCAAGCATCCGCAACTACAAAAGAAGTATTAAGGTAAACCTAACCATAGCATGAAACATATGGATCCAAATCAGCCCCTTACGAAGCAACGCATAAACTAGGGTTTAAGCTTCTGTCACTCTAGCAACCCATCATCTACTTATTACTTCCCAATGCCTTCCTCTAGGCCCAAACAATGGTGATGTGTCATGTAGTCGATGTTCACATAACACCACTAGAGGAAAGACAACATACATCTCATCAAAATATCGAACGAATACAAAATTCACATGACTACTTATAGCAAGACTTCTCCCATGTCCTCAAGAACAAACGTAACTACTCACAAATAATATTCATGTTCATAATCAGAGGGGTATTAATATTCATAATGGATCTGAACATATGATCTTCCATCAAGTAAACCAACTAGCATCAACTACAAGGAGTAATCAACACTACTAGCAACTCACAGGTACCAATATGAGGTTTTGATACAAAGAATGGATACAAGAGATGAACTAGGGTTTGAGAGGAGATGGTGCTGGTGAAGATGTTGATAAAGATTGACCCCCTCCCGATGAGAGGATCGTTGGTGATGACGATGGTGATGATTTCCCCCTCCCGGAGGGATGTTTCCCCGGCAGAACAGCTCCGCCGGAGCCCTAGATTAGTTCCGCCAAGGTTCCGCCTCGTGGCGGCGGTGTTTCGTCCCGAAACCTTGCTTATGATTTTTTCTAGGGTAAAAGACTTCATATAGCAGAAGATGGGCACCGGAGCCCTGCCAGGGGGCCCACGAGGCAGGGGGGTGCGCCCAGGGGGTAGGGCGTGCCCCCCACCCTCGTGGATGGTGGGCGGCCCCCTCTGGTAGTTTGTTTGCTCAGTATTTTTTATTAATTCCAAAAATGACTTCCGTGAAGTTTCAGGACTTTTGGAGTTGTGCAGAATAGGTCTCTAATATTTGCTCCTTTCCAGCCCAGAATTCTAGCTGCCGACATTCCCCCTCTTCATGTAAACCTTGTAAAATAAGAGAGAATAGGCATAAGTATTGTGACATAACGTGTAATAACAGCCCATAATGCAATAAAGATCGATATAAAAGCATGATGCAAAATGGACGTATCACTCCATGATTGTCATATTGCTTTGCATGATCATGTAGTTGACATTGTATTTGTGGCAAGGCCACCATTCATCATTCATACATGTCACTCTTGATTCATTGCATATCCCGGTATACCGCCGGAGGCATTCACATAGAGTCATATTTGTTCTAAGTATCGAGTTATAATTCTTGAGTTGTAAGTAAATAAAAGTGTGATAATCTTCATTATTAGAGCATTGTCCCATGTGAGGAAAGGATGATGGAGATATGATTCCCCCATAAGTCGGATGAGACTCCGGACGAAAAAAATAAGAGGCCAAAGAAGCCCAAATAAAAAAAGAGGCCAAAGAAGCCCACCAAAAAAAGAATGAGAGAAAAGAGAGAAGTGAGAATGTTACTATCCTTTTTCCACACTTGTGCTTCAAAGTAGCACCATGATCTTCATGATAGAGAGTCTCCTATGTTGTCACTTTCATATACTAGTGGGAATTTTACATTATAGAACTGGGCTTGTATATTCCAATGATGGGCTTCCTCAAAGTGCCCTAGGTCTTCGTGAGCAAGCGAGTTGGATGCACACCCACTTAGTTTCTTTTGTTGAGCTTTGATACACTTATAGCTCTACTGCATCCGTTGCATGGCAATCCCTACTCACTCACATCGATATCTATTGATGGGCATCTCCATAGCCCGTTGATACGCCTAGTTGCTGTGAGACTATCTTCTCCTTTTTGTCTTCTCCTGTCAGGACCCCGATCCTAAGTCACACGGATCTAGCATGTAACACATCATATCACTTTGCGGCCTCACGCACGGTATTCCCACGGGTGCCACCTTACCTGGCCCGGGACCGTTTGCGCCTTTTGGCTCACGTATATGATAGTGTCGCTAGCATCCATATGACAAAGAACACGGGCCGACATGACTAGTCGTAAACCCAAAGTGGCACTAGCTTACAGGGACAGGCATACATGACCCAGCAACGAACGTGTCGGTCATCAGCGAGTGAATTCGTGCTGTAGCAAGTGGGATAGCAGGACTCCGGGAATCCGGGCTGTAGCAGGCTAACAGGACTCCGAAAGACACCGTGTGACATTTCCCCGAAGTGAAAGACACAGGATCGAAGAAGGACACATGCCGGCCAGTCTATGTGTTCCAGAGCAGTAGCAACTAGGCTAACAGGACTCCGGTAAACCGGGCTATCGCAGACTACAATGGCTCAGTGGAAGCACTAGACTACATTTCCCCATAAGAGAGGCTACCAAGGAAAGACAACTAGGTTGTCGGATCCCACACATACATGGCATTTCAATCATACACACAATATGCTCGATATGTGTAAATACAACATGGCATAACAGCAAAACTCTACGACTCAAAGTATTTATTCATTAGGCGCTGAAGAGCCAGATATTACAAACATGGGTCTCATGACCCAACATTCAGAGCATACAAGTCAAAGCACGTGCGGAAGCTTAACATGTCTGAGTACAGACATCTACAAATGAAAAAGGCTGAGAAGCCTGACTATCTACCAGATCCTGCCGAGGGCACAAGATCGTAGCTGAGGTAACAAGCTAAACGTCGAAGTCCACGCGGAACTAATAGGGAGACTGAAGTCTCTCTGCAAAACATAAAATAGGCAAACGTGAGTACAAATGTACCCAGCAAGACTTACATCAGAACTATCTACATATGCATCAGTATCAATAAAGGGGGTGGTGGAGTTTAACTGCAGCAAGCCAGCTTTGACCCAGTGGCTAACCTGAACTACGACTGCAAGTAACTCTTTTGAGGTGGCGCACACGAGTCCACATATTCACCATATCAATACACCACTATGCATCCGCTCCCGTCTCCCTACGAGATCGCGATCCATAGCACTCACGCTTATCTTGCGCATTTTAGAGTATCCACTTTCACTTGTCTATGAACTGTACAGGCAACCTAGAAGTCCTTTACCGCGGACACGGCTATTCGAATAGATCATTTATAACCCTGTAGGGGTGTACTTCTTCACACACGCTCTCGCCACTTACCACCATGTACACGTCGTGTAACTCGGCAACCTTCAAGCGGAAGCCTGGCGAGGGAGTCGGGCACGACCTGACTAACCGCACAAGTCTCTTGTCCAGGTTTATCGCCTATTCGGGTTCCATCCGCAAGGAGATCCGGCCAGGGTGTCGCTCACGGCCCCAAACGATGAGAGCAGGGTTCCCGAGGCACCAAACGGGCGTCCCAGTACGCCGTGCCTCGTGTCTCTACCGCATCATAGCCCACCCCTAGGGTCAGCGCTACGCACGGCCTCCAACACATATCCTACAAACACCGGAAACTAGTTGCAACTCCTGGACAGAGATCAAGGCGATTAATAAGTGGAGAGAGTCGATTAAGGATCCCAATGTGTGGTAGTAGCTGTTCATGGATCACAAACATAGAACTCAGTTCCTGTGGACGGTTTCAATGAGACAACCCACCATGTACTCCTACATGGCCTCTCACCGCTACCTTTACCAAATCGTGTTCAGACACTTAGCTCACGCACAGTAGGACATGTTCATCACCATTCCAATTCATTCCCGATGAATCAGACCCGACTCAATTCTAAGCAGTATCAAGCATGAAAAATGAGCATGAATGAGTAGGCACAACAGGGCTCAAACAACTCCTACTCATGCTAGTGGGTTTCATCTATTTACTGTGGCAATGACAGGTCATGCAGAGGAAAAAGGGTTCAGCTACCGCAGCATGTAACAGTTGAATCGTTGTTGTCCTAATGCAGTAAAAGAGAGCAGGAGCGAGAGAGAGTGGGATTGTATTGGAATGAACAAGGGTGTTTTGCTTGCTTGGCACTTCTGAAGATAGTATAGCTCTTCATCGGTGTCATCGAACTCATCGTCGGAACATACGTCTACCGAGGGGGAACAAATACCGGCAACAGAGAAGAAACACAATCAATGCGATGCAACAATATGATGCATTAATGTGATATGTCAAAATGTGTGTGTTGGACTAATGCATCTATAACTAGATGGGTTTAAGTTATTTTGAACCAAAGATTCAAAGTTCAAACTCATTTGTGATCTTAAATAGTGCTTTATCATGTTTTGCACAAAACAGCAAGTTAACTTGTTTATACATGCATGAGACCAGTACAGATGGATCGATTGGATTTTTCTGATCATTTTTCATATATAACACTTTGCATTTGGAGTTACAGATTAATTTCTATGAATTTTTGAAGTTGGAACAATTTCTAGAATTTTCTGAATAAGAATAGATCCACAAAATGCATTACTGCGTCAGCATTGTGTTATGCTGACCTCAGCAGGTCAACAGGGCTGCCCCGGGTCAAACCTGACCAGTGGGGTCCACTGGTTGGTGACACAGTGCTGGTTAGTGTCGCTGACAGGTGGGGCCGGGTCAACAAGCACGTCATCAAGTCAATACTGACGTGTGGGGTTGGTCAACGCGTGACGTGGCCAGATCAAAATGACCTGTGGGGCCCGTGGGGGTTAGTTTAATCTAAACACAAACAAGACCCGGGTTAGTTAGGGCGTGGGGCCCAGCGGTCAGGGGGGTTAGCTAACTAGTAATTAGGCCCTAATGATGGTGCCACGTCAGCGGGTTAGTGCCGGCGATAACCGGAGCACGGCGGCGTTCGAGGGCCGGCCAACTCCGGCGTCGGGAGGGCACACGGCTGGTCTCGTTGGAACGGACGCGACGCGGCGCGTCCAGCGATGGCTGCGGATGTGGCTGGGGTGGCCAGTAGCGGCAACTGCGGCGAGCGAGGCGGAGACGGCGGCAAATCGACGACGGCGATCCTCGGTGGCCGACGAGGGGAACGGCGGAGCTGGCGGCATCCAGGGCTTCCGGCGCCTTCCTTCTTGGTGAGGAGGAAGAGGGCGGACGAGGCGGGGCTTCTTGGCGCGTCGGCGAGGCGAGGGGAGCACGGTGGCCGTGGAAAACGGCGTCGGTGACGACGAGCTATGCTCGGGCTCGTGCGGGGAGAGAGCAGAGGAGGAGGAGTAGCGAGGGAAAGCGCGAGGGATCCAGGGGTGTGCTTGGCGTCTCCAGGGCGTCCAGGGAGAAGCGGCAAGCAGGAGGTGGCCGGGGCGCATGGGCGCGCACGGCGGCCACACGCCTCTCGTCCTACTCGCGAGAGGTGGGAGATGACTGGCATCGTCGCTGGGCTGGGCCGGCCAGGTGGCCTGCCTACTAGGCCGTCCAGGTAAGCCAGGTAACTCTCTCTCTCTTTAATTTGTTTCTGTTTTCTATTTTTATTTCTTTGTTTTGATTTCATTTACAAACCAAACCATTTTAAAACTTTCTATAAATTTTTATGTGAGCTCAGGGAGCTAGTCCAAGGTCACATACAGACTTACAAAAATATTTGAATTTTATTTCTTATATAACAGAAATAAATTCAACTCAAATATGTTATTGATTTAATTCAAAGGCCCAAAATAAATATCTCTGAGATTCCAAAAATATTGTTTTGAGTTTTACCTCTTGCCAATATTTTCAGAGACTAAGAGGGACATTTTATTGGACTTCTTTGAAAAGATTTTAATGTTGATTATTTCTGAAGTGATTTCTGAGGGTATCAACTCACCTCAATTCAACTTTCAGAAATCTTAGACATGATGCATGAGTGTAGATGCAACTATTTCACTCAGGTATTCTAGGGTTGTGACAACTCACCCCCACAAAACAAGAATCGCGTCCTGAGATTCAAGATGTGAGGTAAGAAGACATAGGGAACACAAGCTAACACAATCTTCGCGATCCAGGTTGCACTTCATAAGAACGTTGACTCGATCATCACCTTTGTCTCGACGTCTTGCTCCGAGAACTCCATCTAACATGACAACAAGAGGAAAGGGACAACTCCAGAAGAATCGATCTTCTCAAAGATCGAGCAACTCAGGATCAACTCATGGAGTGAGACACTGAAACATCTCTTGAGCTGACACACAAAACACACATCAAGAGGGATGGAAAGATGACGGAGGTTTAATTTGGTAGGCAACAATTCCACGCTGAAGTAGGATATTGCATGGTTTCAAAGTAGCGAGGAGATAATTGCCATGATTCCACAACGGGGCACCTTGGGAGAGGTGACTCGTAGAATTATTACCTTAAGTGGCAAAAAGAATTAATTTTGATCCATAGATCATTGAGACTCTTCATACCGGCCTGAGGCAAATCACAATTAATCGTTTGAAAGAATTCAAGAGGATGGCATACTCAGTTTGGAAAGGAAACTACGGTTATAGAACAACTCGGCAAATGGAAGGCACACTCCAGTTGATACCAAGGATATAACCTAGTGACTGAGCGTTCTTTCAAGAACTTAAGCATTCCCATATTCATCAAAGTTTACCAACATCTATGCTAAAATCCTGGTGACACCTCATACTACCATGATTAATAACGATGGAGGATGCAGGTGCAGAGGAGGACAACACTTTCTCAGATTTTACCTTGACGATGCCAAGGAAACAAAATCTGGATGATCGACCGAGAAACATTTAGCACTCCGCTTCTAATGTTCTCCTTGATGTACTAGCGTAACCCATTCATAGATATGGTTTGGTATTTAGAACATCAAGTAAAAGGTCGGACTTCGGGAGCACAAGGTTCCATAAGGATCAACTTCCAGAACAAGTCAAATCCTCATGGGGAGTGGGTGATATCTTGACTCGGCAAAATGACCACTACCTTGACTTAAGAGGATTACAGAAGAACCAAGATCAAATTCTTTGAAATGTCCCAACCATCATATCTGCCTGAGATTCAGATCTGGTTGGTGGCAAGATGCTTCAGACTCATCATGTCTGAAGAGAAAGGTTGAGACACAATTCGACGAGATGACGTTGCGAGACTCTCGGGAAATGAACTAAGATAGCAAGCTCCAAAACATGAGCTGGTTCTGCTACACACATGTGGATACATTGTCCCAGACAAGCATGAACACATAGTAGTCTTACAACAAAACACTACCGAGTTCAGGTTGGGAACCATCATTGAAGATAACGAAGTCATGTGCATGACCTAGGATTAGCACAATCAGACTCCTTTTTCTTGACCAAGTCAATCAGTGTCTTGGTGTGCTAGGGATACATATGGACTGGAGGTAGCGAGCCTATCAAACCATAGAATACTTCGCACATGCATGACTGACTTGGGATGACTCCAAAGGAAGCAAAAACAAGCTTTCTCGAATTCACGGTGGCAACTTGCATCAAATGCACATGAACTTGGAGAAAGTCACTTCTTACACCAAACATGTATTTCATGAACGGGACATGAAGATAATGCTTACAAAAGTTTCCAACACTAGCTTGATGTTCAACATGAATCATGGAGGAGACAAGATGCTGCTGATGGGATCAATAGCAATCATCGGAATTTCCATATCACTGGACTTCCACCATCATGTGAACATGGTGATAGCATTGGTCAGACCAAAGATGTAATGGTGTATGCTCGAGGGATCAACCACGAGTAAGACAACATTACGAAAATCGTTGGTTCTGATTTGACTTGACGATAGCCCATACTCAAGTCAAAGTTTTGACAAGGCAATAGATCCAATAACTAATCTTGAGGACCAATCGATGGAGATATCATCTTTCTTCAACACACACACACACACACACACAAAGATATCCCTTACCATGAACTAAGTCAGACAAGCTTTTATCTTCCAACTCTCCAAGTTGTTGTTTGGCTTAACCAACTAGCTCAGGGGTATCCAACACAGATTCTTGGAGAAAGAGTGGTTTATTGGAAAACCAACTTGATCACGAAATCAACATATCGGTCAGGGGACGACCTGGTGATACTTCCGTGAAGATATCCGGAAAAGCACGAACCACCGATAGCTCGAGAACAATCTTGCTTTTCAAGACAAGACGACATTATCAGAAGAGCAAGGGATTCAATCCTAACTCAAAGATCGAGGAGTGCACCAGAAATAAGGACAAGGGAGCACGATCAATCCTAGAATAGTGATTCAATAACCAGCATGCTAAGAATGATATTAATGTCCATTAACTACCAAGCAACACGGTTGCTAGGAGTATTGATTTCACACATCATGGTTCACTTGTCGGCATTCCGGTTGCAACAACACATGACCGAGGAATGAAAAATGATGGCAAGAAGTATCACTACATCAAGAATTCATGAGAGATGGTGCAGTTCTCATGACAATCCTGAAATAAAGGGGGTAATACTCCGAGGTAGAACAGAACAAAAGCTGGATTGGCATTTTGATCTGCGGAATACAAATACTTTGACCAGTCCAAGAAATGGATGAGGTGCTGGAGTTTGTTTCTCCTAGTCATTCCGGAATAGAATGGCTTGACGGACCACAAGAATAATAGGCATCGATAACACGAATGCACAACTAGTCCTGACTATCAATTGATAGACAGAGGTCAGAATACAACTAAAGAGGGACAACTCAAGGAACATATAACTTTCTGAGTTGTGGATGCATAGATTAGCATGTCGAATGAGTTCAACATATTTCTTCTGAATAACCCATGCAGAAAAGGAAGGACTGGCAGAGTCGCAACATAGAATCGAGAGCTCGTCAAGGGCACTCTGGTTGTGATCCTTAGGTTCAACGAGGACCTTCTGCCATAAGTAGTTCATGGCATTTGGAAGAGGAAAATACCACGGACCTCGAGGACTATCGCAAAGGTTACTAATATCCTAAAGAAACTAGCAACACTATCAACATGAAGTAGGGTGAATCTCGGGTTCAAAAACCCAGTAGTAGAATACCTACTACTAAGTAGTATCACGGGATGCTTTTGAAAATGATGGCCAGATTCATCACACTTGGAACACAAAACATGGCTAGATTACTAGGTGACTCTGACACCTAGGGTCATAATAATAGCTCCAACATGTATGTCGAGGCAACAGAGTACCTCAACTCACTGATTAGTGTGGTGAAACTGGCCCAAAGGAACATTGGTAACGAGAAGAGGGAATTTGCAAATGCTTCAGACTAGTTAGAAACCTGGGATGACTCGGATAGCATAACGACCGTAAATGCTCAAAAAGATTTGAGACATCCTGCAAAATAGTGCCGTAACCACTTAACATCACCATATCAAGGTTGTGGTTCAACTGACCACATACTAAAAGCAGTAGGAACTGAATTGAGGCCTGGAACCAAAAATCCTATAATTCTCTATCATAGTAACTCGTCATCCTAATAGATAGATGAGAAGGCCTAGTTCTTAATCCCCGTAGAAAAGAAGAGGTTGACTCAGATCAGAAGGGCATAAGGTAAAGGAGTAAAAAGAGCCTTACGTTCCCTTCCACAATCAATTCCCTTATATAACTACAACATTTCTAGACTCAACTTCGACCAGTTTGGCTTGGTAATCCTACAGGCAGCCAGGCTCTGATACCAAAGCTATCAGGACCCCGATCCTAAGTCACACCGATCTAGCATGTAACACATCATATCACTTTGCGGCCTCACGCACGGTATTCCCACTGGTGCCACCTTACCTGGCCCGGGACCGTTTGCGCCTTTTGGCTCACGTATATGATAGTGTCGCTAGCATCCATATGACAAAGAACCCGGGCCAATATGAGTAGTCGTAAACCCTACGTATAGGCAACCCAATTTTATTTTTGTTCTTTACTTTTTGCTCCAGTTTAGTAATAAATAATTCATCTAGCCTCTGGTTAGATGTGGTTTTATGTTCTAATTAGTGTTTGTGCCAAGTAGAACCTTTAGTAAGACTTGGGTGATGTCTTTGCGATCTTGCTGTAAAAAACAAAAACTTTTGCGCTCATGAGATTAGCTGACATTTTTTACTGCAGAGTGATTTTAGGTTGATTCGTTTTTCCGATGATTAATAGACAAATTCCTCATGTCCACATATTTATTTCAGAATTTTTGGAGTTACAGAAGTATTCGAATGATACAGATTACTACAGACTGTTCTGTTTTTGACAGATTCTGTTTTTTATGTGTTGTCTGCTTATTTTGATGAATCTATGAGTAGTATCGGAGGGTATGAACCATAGAGAAGTTGAATACAGTAGATATTACACCAATATGAATTTAGAATGAGTACAAAACAGTAACTAAGTGGTTATTTATTTTCTTATACTAACGGAGCTTACGAGTTTTCTGTTAAGTTTTGTGTTGTGAAGTTTTCAAGTTTTGGGTTAAGATTCGATGGACTATGGAATTAGGAGTGGAAGAGCCTAAGCTTGGGGATGCCCAAGGCACCCCAAGATAATATTCAAGGACAACCAAGAGCCTATGATTGGGGATGCCGCAGAATGCGTCCTCTCTTTTATTCACCACATGATATGTGTTTTGCTTGGAGCGTCATTTTATTTTATTTTGTTTTGCTTGCTGTTTGAATAATATCACAAGATCTGAAATTCTTAAATGTTAGAGAATCTTCACATAGTTACATAATTATTCGACTACTCATTGATCTTCACTTATATCTTTTGGAGTAGTTTGTCATTTGCTCTAGTGCTTCACTTATATCTTTTTAGAGCACGACGGTGGTTTTATTTTATAGAAATTATTGATCTCTCATGCTTCACTTATATTATTTTGAGAGTCTTTTAGAACATCATGGTAATTTGCTTTGGCTATAAAATTAGTCCTAATATGATAGGCATCCAAGATGGGTATAATAAAAACTATCATATAAAGTGCATTAAATACTATGAGAAGTTTGATTCCTTATGATTGTTTTGAGATATGAAGATGGTGATATTAGAGTCATGCTAGTTGAGTAGTTGTAAATTTGAGAGATACTTGTGTTAAAGTTTGTGATTCCCGTAGCATGCACGTATGGTGAACCGTTATGTGATGAAGTCAGAGCATGAATTATTTATTGATTGTCTTCCTTATGAGTGGCGGTCGGGGACGAGCGATGGTCTTTTCCTACCAATCTATCCCCCAAGGAGCATGCGCGTAGTACTTCATTTCGGTAACTAGTAGATTTTTGCAATAAGTATGTGAGTTCTTTATGACTAATGTTGAGTCCATGGATTATACGCACTCTAACCCCTCCACCATTGCTAGCCTCTCTAATACCGCGCATCTTTCGTCGGTATCATACACCCACCATATAACTTCCTCAAAACAGCCACCATACCTACCTATCATGGCATTTCCATAGCCATTCTGAGATATATTGCCATGCAACTTTCCACCATTCCCTTTATTATGACACGCTCCAACCCACAAGTATACGGGATCTATCGTAGTCCTTTCGATAAGTAAGAGTGTCGAACCCAACGAGGAGCAGAAGGAAATGACAAGCGGTTTTCAGTAAGGTATTCTCTGCAAGCACTAAAATTATCGGTAACAGATAGTTTTGTGATAAGGTAATTTGTAACGGGTAACAAGTAACAAGTGTAAAGAAAGTGCAGCAAGATGGCCCAATCCTTTTTGTAGCGAAGGACAAGCCTGGACAAATTCTTATATGAAGGAAAACGCTCCCGAGGACACATGGGAATTATCGTCAAGCTAGTTTTCATCACGCTCATATGATTCGCGTTCGTTACTTTGATAATTCGATATGTGGATGGACCGGTGCTTGGGTGTTGTCCTTCCTTGAACAAGAATCCCACTTATGATTAACCCCTCTTGCAAGCATCCGGAACTACAAAAGAAGTATTAAGGTAAACCTAACCATAGCATGAAACATATGGATCCAAATCAGCCCCTTACGAAGCAACGCATAAACTAGGGTTTAAGCTTCTGTCACTCTAGCAACCCATCATCTACTTATTACTTCCCAATGCCTTCCTCTAGGCCCAAACAATGGTGATGTGTCATGTAGTCGATGTTCACATAACACCACTAGAGGAAAGACAACATACATCTCATCAAAATATCGAACGAATACAAAATTCACATGACTACTTATAGCAAGACTTCTCCCATGTCCTCAGGAACAAACGTAACTACTCACAAATAATATTCATGTTCATAATCAGAGGGGTATTAATATTCATAATGGATCTGAACATATGATCTTCCATCAAGTAAACCAACTAGCATCAACTACAAGGAGTAATCAACACTACTAGCAACTCACAGGTACCAATATGAGGTTTTGATACAAAGAATGGATACAAGAGATGAACTAGGGTTTGAGAGGAGATGGTGCTGGTGAAGATGTTGATAAAGATTGACCCCGTCCCGATGAGAGGATCGTTGGTGATGACGATGGTGATGATTTCCCCCTCCCGGAGGGATGTTTCCCCGGCAGAACAGCTCCGCCGGAGCCCTAGATTAGTTCCGCCAAGGTTCCGCCTCGTGGCGGCGGTGTTTCATCCCGAAACCTTGCTTATGATTTTTTCTAGGGTAAAAGACTTCATATAGCAGAAGATGGGCACTGGAGGCCTGCCAGGGGGCCCACGGGGCAGGGGGTGCGCCCAGGGGGTAGGGCGTGCCCCCCACCCTCGTGGATGGTGGGCGGCCCCCTCTGGTAGTTTGTTTGCTCAGTATTTTTTATTAATTCCAAAAATGACTTCCGTGAAGTTTCAGGACTTTTGGAGTTGTGCAGAATAGGTCTCTAATATTTGCTCCTTTCCAGCCCAGAATTCTAGCTGCCGACATTCCCCCTCTTCATGTAAACCTTGTAAAATAAGAGAGAATAGGCATAAGTATTGTGACATAATGTGTAATAACAGCCCATAATGCAATAAAGATCGATATAAAAGCATGATGCAAAATGGACGTATCACTCCATGATTGTCATATTGCTTTGCATGATCATGTAGTTGACATTGTATTTGTGGCAAGGCCACCATTCATCATTCATACATGTCACTCTTGATTCATTGCATATCCGGGTATACCGCCGGAGGCATTCACATAGAGTCATATTTGTTCTAAGTATCGAGTTATAATTCTTGAGTTGTAAGTAAATAAAAGTGTGATAATCTTCATTATTAGAGCATTGTCCCATGTGAGGAAAGGATGATGGAGATATGATTCCCCCATAAGTCGGATGAGACTCCGGACGAAAAAAATAAGAGGCCAAAGAAGCCCAAATAAAAAAAGAGGCCAAAGAAGCCCACCAAAAAAAGAATGAGAGAAAAAGAGAGAAGTGAGAATGTTACTATCCTTTTTCCACACTTGTGCTTCAAAGTAGCACCATGATCTTCATGATAGAGAGTCTCCTATGTTGTCACTTTCATATACTAGTGGGAATTTTACATTATAGAACTGGGCTTGTATATTCCAATGATGGGCTTCCTCAAAGTGCCCTAGGTCTTCGTGAGCAAGCGAGTTGGATGCACACCCACTTAGTTTCTTTTGTTGAGCTTTGATACACTTATAGCTCTACTGCATCCGTTGCATGGCAATCCCTACTCACTCACATCGATATCTATTGATGGGCATCTCCATAGCCCGTTGATACGCCTAGTTGCTGTGAGACTATCTTCTCCTTTTTGTCTTCTCCTGTCAGGACCCCGATCCTAAGTCACACCGATCTAGCATGTAACACATCATATCACTTTGCGGCCTCACGCACGGTATTCCCACGGGTGCCACCTTACCTGGCCCGGCACCGTTTGCGCCTTTTGGCTCACGTATATGATAGTGTCGCTAGCATCCATATGACAAAGAACACGGGCCGACATGACTAGTCGTAAACCCAAAGTGGCACTAGCTTACAGGGACAGGCGTACATGACCCAGCAACGAACGTGTCGGTCATCAGGGAGTGAATTCGTGCTGTAGCAAGTGGGATAGCAGGACTCTAGGAATCCGGGCTGTAGCAGGCTAACAGGACTCCGAAAGACACCGTGTGACATTTCCCCGAAGTGAAAGACACAGGATCGAAGAAGGACACATGTCGGCCAGTCTATGTGTTCCAGAGCAGTAGCAACTGGGCTAACAGGACTCCGGTAAACCGGGCTATCGCAGACTACAACGGCTCAGTGGAAGCACTAGACTACATTTCCCCATAAGAGAGGCTACCAACGAAAGACAACTAGGTTGTCGGATCCCACACATACATGGCATTTCAATCATACACACAATATGCTCGATATGTGTAAATACAACATGGCATCACAACAAAACTCTATGACTCAACGTATTTATTCATTAGGCTCCGAAGAGCCAGATATTACAAACATGGGTCTCATGACCCAACATTCAGAGCATACAAGTCAAAGCACATGCGTAAGCTTAACATGTCTGAGTACAGACATCTACAAATGAAAAAGGCTGAGAAGCCTGACTATCTACCAGATCCTGCCGAGGGCACAAGATCGTAGTTGAGGTAACAAGCTAAACGTCGAAGTCCACGCGGAACTAATAGGGAGACTAAAGTCTCTCTGCAAAATATAAAATAGGAAAACGTGAGTACAAATGTACACAACAAGACTTACATCGGAACTATCTACATATGCATCGGTATCAATAAAGGGGGTGGTGGAGTTTAACTGCAGCAAGCCAGCTTTGACCCAGTGGCTAACCTGAACTATGACTGCAAGTAACTCTTTTGAGGTGGCGCACACGAGTCCACATATTCACCATATCAATACACCACTATGGATCTGCTCCTGTCTCCCTACGAGAACGCCATCCATAGCACTCACACTTATTTTGTGCATTTTAGAGTATCCACTTTCACTTGTCTATGAACTGTACAGGCAACCCAGAAGTCCTTTACCGCGGACACGGCTATTCGAATAGATCATTTATAACCCTGCAGGGGTGTACTTCTTCACACACGCTCTCGCCACTTACCACCATGTACACGTCGTGTAACTCGACAACCTTCAAGCGGAAGCCTGGCGAGGGAGTCGGCCACGACCTGACTAACCACACAAGTCTCTAGTCCAGTTTTATCGCCTATTCGGGTTACATCCGCGAGGAGATCCGGCCGGGGTGTCGCTCACGGCCCCAAACGATGAGAGCAGGGTTCCCGAGGCACCAAACGGGCGTCCCGATACACCGTGCCTCTTGTCTCTACCGCATCATAGCCCACCCCTAGGGTCAGCGCTACGCACGGCCTCCAAAACATATCCTACAAACACCAGAAACTAGTTGCAACTCCTGGACAGAGATCAAGGCGTCTAATAAGTCGAGAGAGTCAATTAAGGATCCCAACGTGTGGTAGTAGCTGTTCATGGATCACAAACACAGAACTCAGTTCCTGAGGACGGTTTCAATGAGACAACCCACCATGTACTCCTACATGGCCTCTAACCGCTACATTTACCAAATCGTGTTCACACACTTAGCTCACACACGGTAGGACATGTTCATCACCATTCCAATTCATTCCTGATGAATCAGACCGGACTCAACTCTAAGCAGTAGCAGGCATGACAAACGAGCATGAATGAGTAGGCACAATAGGGCTCAAACAACTCCTACTCATCCAAGTGGGTTTCTTATATTTACTGTGGCAATGCCAGGTCATGCAGAGGAAAAAGGGTTCAGCTACCGTAGCATGTAATAGTTGAATCGTTGTTGTCCTAATGCAGTAAAAGAGAGCAGGAGCGAGAGAGTGGATTGTATCGGAATGAACAAGGGGGTTTTGCTTGCCTGGCACTTCTAAAGATAGTATAGCTCTTCATCAGTGTCATCGAACTCATCGTCGGAACATATGTCTACCGAGGGGGAACAAATATCGGCAACAGAGACGAAACACAATCAATGCGATGCAATAATATGATGCATGAATGTGATATGGCAAAATGTGTGTTGGGCTAATGCATCTATAACCAGATGGGTTTGAGTTATTTTGAACCAAAGATTCAAAGTTCAAACTCATTTGTGATCTTAAATAGTGTTTTATCATGTTTTGCACAAAACAACATGTTAACTTGTTTAAACATGCATGAAACCAGAACAGATGGATAGATTGGATTTTTCTGATCATTTTTCACATATAACACTTTGCATTTGGAGTTACAGATTAATTTCTATGAATTTTTGAAGTTGTAACAATTTCTGGAATTTTCTGAATAAGAATAAATCCAAAAAATGCATTACTGCGTCAGCATTGCGTCATGCTGACCTCAGCAGGTCAACAGGGCTGCCCCGGGTCAAACCTGACCAGTGGGGTCCAATGGTCGGTGACACAGTGCTGGTTAGTGTCGCTAACAGGTGGGGCCGGGTCAACAGACAGGTCATCAAGTCAATACTGACGTGTGGGGTTGGTCAACGCGTGACGTGGCCAGGTTAAACTGACCTGTGGGGCCCGTGGGGGTTAGTTTAATCTAAACGCAAACAAGACCCGGGTTAGTTAGGGCGTGGGGCCCAGCGGTCAGTGGGTCAGGGGGGTAGCTAACTAGTAATTAGGCCCTAATGATGGTGCTATGTCAGCGGGTTAGTGCGGGCGATAACCGGAGCACGGCGGCGTTCGACGTCCGGCCAACTCCGGTGTCGGGAGGGCGCGCGGCTGGTCTCGTTGGAACGGCCGCGACGCGGTGCGTCTAGCTGTGGCTGCGGATGCGGTTGGGGTGGCCGGTAGTGGCAACTGCGGCGAGCGAGGCGGCGGCTGGAGCTCGGCCTCGAGCGGCTAGGGGGCTACGGTGCACGGGAGGGGCCGGGGTTGGTCGTGTTCGTCTCCTAGGGACGCACTTACCACGGTGGTGTGCTCGGTTGCGGGTTTCCGTAGGTGCGGCTGCGGTGGCGACATGGCCGGCGGCGGGGAGCTCACGGTTTCGGTGACTCGAGCGGCTAGAGGGTGCGTACGGGCACGGGGAGTAGGGGAAAAGAAGGTGGAGCTCATAGCGGGGTCGGAGACGGTCTCAGCGAGCTCGGGAAGGCGGAGACGGCGGCATATCGACGGCGGCGATTCTCGGTGGCCGAGGAGGGGAACGGCGGAGCTGGCGGCATCCAGGGCTTCCGGCACCTTCCGTCTTGGTGAGGAGGAAGAGGGGGGACGAGGCGGGGCTTCTTGGCGCGCCGGCGAGGCGAGGGGAGCACGGTTGCCGTGGCAAACGGTGTCGGCGACGACGAGCTCCGCTCGGGTGCATGCGGGGAGAGAGCAGCGGAGGGGGAGTAGCGAGGGAGAGCGCGAGGGATCCAGGGGTGTGCGTGGCGTCTCTAGGGCGTCCAGGGAGAAGCGGCAAGCAGGAGGTGGCCGGGGCGCGTGGGCGCGCACGACGGCCACATGCCTCGCGTCCTACTGGCGAGAGGTGGGAGATGACTCGCAGTGGCGCTGGGCTGGGCCGGCCTGGTGGGCTGCCTACTGGGCCGTCCATGTAAGCCAGGTAACTCTCTCTCTCTCTTTTATTTATTTCTGTTTTCTATTTTTTTCCTTGTTTTGATTTGATTTACAAACCAAACCATTTTAAAACTTTCAGTAAATTTTTATGTGAGCTCAGGGAGCTAGTCCAAGGTCACATGCAGACTTACAAAAATATTTGAACTTTATTTCTTATATAACAGAAATAAATTCAACTCAAATATGTTATTGATTTAATTCAAAGGCCCAAAATAAATATCTCTGAGATTCCAAAAATATTGTTTTGAGTTTTACCTCTTGCCTATATTTTCAGAGACTAAGAGGAACATTTTCTTGGACTTCTTGGAAAAGATTTTAATGTTGATTATTTCTAAAGTGATTTCTGATGGTTTCAACTAACCTCAATTCAACTTTCAAATTTTTTAGAAATGATGCATGAGTGCAGATGCAACTATTTCACTCAAGTGTTCTAGGGCTGTGACATCTCCACAACCACCATTCTATTCCACATAGAGTGCTATGTCCATGGCTCACGCTCATGTATTGCGTGAAAGTTGAAAAAGTTTGAGAACATCAAAGTATGAAACAATTGTCTCGCTTGTCATCGGGGTTGTGCATGATTTAAATATTTTGTGTGGTGAAGATAGAGCATAGCCAGACTATATGATTTTGTAGGGATAACTTTCTTTGGCCATGTTATTTTGAGAAGACATGATTGCTTTATTAGTACGCTTGAAGTATTATAATTTTTATGTCAATATTAAACATTTGTATTGAATCTTTCGGATCTGAACATTCATGCCACAATAAAGAGAATTACATTGAAAATTATGCTAGGGAGCATTCCACATCAAAAATTCTGTTTTTATCATTTACCTACTCGAGGTCGAGCAGGAATTAAGCTTGGGGATGCTTGATACGTGTCCAACGGATCTCTAATTTTTGATTGTCCATGCTACTATATTATCTCTTTTGGATGTTTAATGGGCTTTAATACGCTATTTTATATTATTTTTGGGACTAACCTATTAACTGAAGGCCCAGTGCAAATTGCTGTTTTTTTGCCTATTTTAGTGTTTCATAGAAAAGGAATATCAAACGGAATCCAAACGGAATGAAACCTTCGTGAGGATCTTTCTTGGAACAAACGCAATCCAGGAGACTTGGAGTGGAAGTCAGAGACACAACAAGGCGGCCACGAGGCAGGAGGGCGCGCCCACGGGGGTAGGCGCGCCCCCACCCTCGTGGTCCCCTCGTAGCTCCACCGACCTACTTCTGTCGCCTATATATACTCTTATACCCTGAAAACATCCAGGAGAGCCACGAAACCACTTTTCCATCGCCGCAACCTTCTATACCCGTGAGATCCCATCTTGGGGCCTTTTCCGGCGCTCCACCGGAGGGGGATTCGATCACGGAGGGCTTCTACATCAACACCATAGCCTCTCCGATGATGTGTGAGTAGTTTACCTCACACATTCGGGTCCATAGTTATTAGCTACATGGCTTCTTCTCTCTCTTTGGTTCTCAATACAAATTTCTCCTTGATGTTCTTGGAGATCTATTCAATCTAATACTTTTTGCGGTGTGTTTGCCGAGATCCCATGAACTGTGGGTTTATGATCAGGATTATCTATGAACAATATTTGATTCTTCTCTGAATTCTTATACGCATGATTTGATATCTTTGCAAGTCTCTTCAAATTATCATTTTAGTTTGGCCTACTAGATTAATCTTTCTTGCAATGGGAGAAGTGCTTAGCTTTGGGAGGAATCCTCCTCCTAGTAGGAGTAGGATTCGTCCTTTCCTAGTGCAACTAGGAGGAGAAGGATGGAGAGGGGGAGGGAGAGGGAAAGAGGGGCCGCGCCCCCTCCCCTAGTCCAATTCGGACTCGCTCGGGGGGGGGGGCACCTCCTGGCTGCTTCCCTCTCTCCCCTAAATCCCACTAAGGGCCCAATAACTTCCTGGGGGGAGGTTCCGGTAACCCTCCGGCACTCGAGTTTTATCCGAAACCTCCCGGAACAATTCTGGTGTCTGAATAACATGGTCCAATATATCAATCTTTATGTCTCGACCATTTCAAGACTCCTCGTCATGTCCATGATCACATCCGGGACTCCGAACAACCTTCGGTACACATAAACTCATAATACCAATCGACATCGAATGTTAAGCGTGCGGACCCTACTGGTTCGAGAACTATGTAGACATGACCGAGACTCATCTCCGGTCAATAATCAATAGCGGAACCTGGATGTTCATATTGGCTCCCACATATTCTACGAAGATCTTTATCGGTCAAACCACATAACAACATACGTTGTTCTCTTTGTCATCGGTATGTTACTTGCCCGAGATTCGATCGTCGGTATCTCAATACCTAGTTCAATCTCGTTACCGGCAAGTCTCTTTACTCATTCCGTAATGCATCGTCCCGCAACTAACTCATTATTCACATTGCTTGCAAGGCATATAGTGATGTGCATTACCGAGAGGGCCTAGAGATACCTCTTCGACAATCGGAGTGACAAATCCTAATCTCGATCTATGCCAACTCAACAAACACCATCGAAGACACCTGTAGAGCATCTTTATAATCACCCAGTTACGTTGTGATGTTTGATAGCACACTAAGTGTTCCTCCGGTATTCGGGAGTTGCATAATCTCATAGTCGTAGGAACATGTATAAGTCATGAAGTAAGCAACAACAACAAACTAAATGATCATCGTGCTAATCTAACGGATGGGTCAAGTCAATCACATCATTCTCTAATGATGTGATCCCGTTAATCAAATGACAACTGATGTCTATGGCTAGGAAACTTAACCATCTTTGATTCAACGAGGTAGTCAAGTAGAGGCATACTAGTGACATTTTGTTTGTCTATGTATTCACACATGTACTAAGTTTCCGGTTAATACAATTTTAGCATGAATAATAAACATTTATCATCATATAAGGAAATATACATAACAACTTTATTATTGCCTCTAGGGCATATTTTCTTCAGTCTCCCACTTGCACTAGAGTCAATAATCTAGATTACACAGTAATGATTCTAACACCCATGGAGTCTTGGTGCTGATCATGTTTTTCTCGTGAGAGAGGCTTAGTCAACGGGCCTGCAACATTCAGATCCGTATGTATCTTGCAAATCTCTATGTCTCCCTCCTTGACTTGATCGCGGATGGAATTGAAGCGTCTCTTGATGTGCTTGGTTCTCTTGTGAAATGTGGATTCCTTTGCCAAGGCAATTGCACCAGTATTGGCACAAAAGATTTTCATTGGATCCGATGCACTAGGTATGACACCTAGATCATATATGATCTCCTTCATCCAGACTCCTTCATTTGCTGCTTCCAAAGCAGCTATGTAATCCGCTTCACACGTAGATCCCGCCAGGACGCTTTGCTTAGAACTGCACCAACTTACAGCTCCACCGTTCAATATAAATACGTATCCGGTTTGTGACTTAGAGTCATCCGGATCAGTGTCAAAGCTTGCATCGACGTAACCATCTACGACGAGCTCTTTGTCACCTCCATAAACGTGAAACGTATCCTTAGTCCTTTTAACGTATTTCAGGATGTTCTTGACCGCTGTCTAGTGATCCACTCCTGGATTACTTTGGTACCTGAGGGAGTCCTGGATTAGGGGGTCCTCGGACAGCCGGACTATGTACTTTAGCCGGACTGTTGGACTATGAAGATACAAGATTGAAGACTTCGTCCCGTGTCCGGATGGAACTCTCCTTGGCGTGGAAGGCATGCTTGGCAATACGGATATGTAGATCTCCTCCCTTGTAACCGATTCTGTGTAACCCTAGCCCCCTCCGGTGTCTATATAAATCGGAGGGTTTATTCTGTAGGACAACAACAATCATACCATAGGCTAGCTTCTAGGGTTTAGCCTCTACGATCTCGTGTTAGATCAACTCTTGTAATACTCATATCATCAAGATCAATCAAGCAGGAAGTAGGATATTACCTCCATCGAGAGGGCCCGAACCTGGGTAAACACCGTGTCCCCTGCCTCCTGTTACCATCTGCCTTAGACGCACAGTTCGGGACCCCCTACCCGAGATCCGCCGGTTTTGACACCGACATTGGTGCTTTCATTGAGAGTTCCACTTTGTCGTCGCGATAAAGGCTTGATGCCTCCTTCGATCATCGACAACGATGCGATCCAGGGTAAGGTTTTCCTCCCCGGACAGATCTTCGTGTTCGGCGGCTTCGTACTGCAGGCCAACTCGCTTGGCCATCTGGAGCAGATCGAGAGCTACGCCCCTGGCCATCAGGTCAGGTTTGGAAACTTGAACTATACTGCCGACATCCGTGGAGACTTGATCTTCGACGGATTCGAGCCCATGTCAGGTGCGCCGCACAGTCACGACGAGCATGACTTAGCTCTGCCATCGGGCAGTGTTCGGGAGATCACACCTGCAACTACTCCGACCCTCAATCCGGAACAGATTGCGCCGTCCCAGGATGAGTGGATGGACCCCACCACGAAGGCCGCGCACTCAGCGGCGATAGAGCCGAATGCTGACTTCACTTCCTATGAGACTCGTGTTGCCGGACACTTGGATTCGTCCCCAGCCACGGGCTCCGAGCCGCCCGCGTCCGTGCGTATCGAATCCTATTGGGCACCGATTATGGAGTTTTCCTCTGCGGATATCTTTCAGCACTCACCACTAGGTGACGTGCTAAACTCATTGAGGTCTCTCTCCTTGTCAGGAGACCCTTGGCCGAACTATGTCCGGCTAGAATGGGATGCGGACGACGAAGAAATTTGCTCCCCACCCACCACCCACTTAGTAGCCACTGTCGACGATTTAACCGACATGCTCGATTTCGGCTCCGAAGACATCGACGGTATGGACAACGATGCAGGAGACGAACATGAACCACCGCCCACAGGGCACTGGACTGCCACCTCATCATATGATATATACATGGTGGACACCACCAAAGAAGGCGATGGCGATAAGACAGCGGAGGATAATCCCTCCAAGAAGCAATCCAAGCACCGACGTCAGCGGCGCCGCTCTAAGTCCCGCCATAGCAAAAGCAGCGATACCGACACAAGAGACAATAATGCTCCGGATAGTGCCGAAGACGATGACAATCCCCTCCAGCCAGACCTCGAGCGGGAGGATGAACAAGCTAGCCCTCCGGAACAGGCAGCAGAGGGAGAATCAGAGGATGAAAATTACATGCCTCTCTCCAAAGACGAGGTGAGCCTCGGCGGCGAAGAATTTATCGTGCCTGAGGATGCCGTCGAGCAGGAGCGCTTCAAGCGCCGGCTTATAGCCACAGCAAACAGCCTGAAGAAAAAGCAACAACAGCTTCGAGCTGATCAAGATCTGCTAGCGGATAGATGGACTGAAGTCCTGGCGGCCGAGGAATACAAACTCGAACGCCCAACCAAGAGTTACCCAAAGCGCAGGTTGCTACCCCAACTCGAGGAGGAAGCATTAAAACCTACATTACCAGCGTATGATGCGGCTGATCGGCCACCTCGTGGCCGAGACAGAGGGGCACATCAGCCCGAAGTCCAGCCCGCACCCCGTCGCCAGACAATCAAAAACAGCAAGGCCCGGGGCAACACGCGGGACCTGCGAGACGTATTGGAAAACAAAGCAGGACATACAAGATCGATCTACAGATCACGGGGTCGTGCCCCAACGCGTGACGATGACAGTCACGCCGGATACACTAAAAGCAAATCCGGCCGGGCCGAATACAGCAGACAAGACTCGTATGAACTGCGTCGTGACATAGCCCGGCACAGAGGCGCCGCACACCCCCTATGCTTCACCGATGAAGTAATGGATCATGAATTCCCAGAAGGATTCAAACCCGTGAACATTGAGTCATACGATGGCACAACAGACCCCGCGGTATGGATCGAGGATTTCCTCCTCCACATCCACATGGCCCGCGGTGACGATCAACATGCCATCAAGTACCTCCCACTAAAACTCAAAGGACCAGCTCGGCATTGGCTGAATAGCCTGCCAGCAAACTCCATTGGCAGTTGGGAGAATTTGGAAGATGCATTCCTTGACAACTTCCAGGGCACTTATGTGCGACCACCAGATGCTGATGACTTGAGCCACATAACCCAACAGCCAGGGGAATCGGCCAGGAAATTCTGGACTCGGTTCCTAACTAAAAAGAACCAAATTGTCGACTGTCCGGATGCCGAGGCCTTAGCGGCATTTAAACATAACATCCGGATGAGTGGCTCGCCCGACACCTCGGCCAAGAGAAGCCGAAGTCCATGGCAGCCCTCACGACACTCATGACCCGCTTTTGCGCGGGCGAGGACAGCTGGCTGGCTCGCAGCAACAACACATCAAGAAATCCTGGCAATTCAGATGCCAAAGATACTAACGGCAGATCACGTCGCAACAGACACAAGCGCCCCAACAACGGCGACAACACCGAAGACACGACAGTCAATGCCGGATTCAGTGGCTCTAAATCCGGTCAGCGGAAAAAGCCGTTCAAAAGAAGCAATCCAGGCCCGTCCAGTTTGGACCGCATACTCGATCGCTCGTGTCAAATTCACGGCACCCCCGATAAGCCAGCCAATCACACCAACAGAGAATGTTGGGTGTTCAAGCAGGTCGGCAAGTTGAACGCCGAAAACAAGGACAAGGGGCTGCATAGCGATGATGAGGAGGAGCCTCGGCCGCCGAACACAGGAGGACGGAAGAGGTTCCCTCCACAAGTGAAAATGGTGAACATGATATACGCAACCGATATTCCCAAGAGGGAACGGAAGCGTGCACTAAGGGACGTCTATGCGATGGACCAATCACCCCAAAGTTCAACCCATGGTCCTCTTGTCCGATCACCTTCGATCGCAGGGACCACCCCACTAGTATCCGTCATGGCGGATCTGCCGCATTGGTCCTTGACCCCATCATTGACGGATTTCAGCTCACTCAAGTCCTTATGGACGGTGGCAGCAGCCTGAACCTGCTCTATCAGGATACAGTGCGCAAAATGGGCATAGACCCCTCGAGGATCAAACCCACCAAAACCACCTTTAAAGGTGTAATCCCAGGTGTAGAGGCCTGTTGCACGAGCTCAATCACACTGGAAGTGGTCTTCGGATCTCCGGACAACTTTCGAAGCGAGGAGTTAATCTTCGATATCGTCCCCTTTCGCAGCGGCTATCACGCACTGCTCGGAGGAACCGCATTTGCCAGATTCAATGCGGTAACGCATTATGCATACCTCAAACTCAAAATGCCAGGACCACGCGGGGTCATAACAGTTAATGGAAACACAGAGCACTGGCTCCGCACGGAGGAGCACACTGTGGCCATCGCAGCAGAAGCGCAAAGCAGCCTTATTAGGCAAACAGCCAATTCGGCGAAAAAGACCCCGGACACCTTCAAGCGAGTCCGGAGTACCCCGCAGGAGGATCGCCAGGCACGTTTTGAGCTCGCCTAGCAATTCGGCCTCCATCCTAGTCCCAGTCAAGTGGCGAAATTTGCGCCGCGCGTACATAACTACGCACTCAAGATACCATGGGCATAGGCGGAGGCACCGCTACGGCACGTCCCACAATGCGGCTCAACCGCCCAGGGGCCGTATACCTTTATCATTTTCTCTCTTTCAGGACCTTACTCTCTGGAAGCCCTTTCCGGCAGTCTAATTGTTGGACCCATCGCGGTAAGGAAATACCAAGGAAGCAAGATGCTCTGACGTACAAGGGAATCCCCAGGTGGTCTCTGATAACGATCGATATACCTGTTTTGCATACCCATACACAGCTTGCCCTTGGATAGGACATGTCAGATAGTCCTATTTTTTGCTTATTGCACTACTTGTATCCGTACGCTTTGACGTATTATTTAATAACAATGCATAGCGTTAGCCTATTATTGCATTCCCCTTTAGTTTTTTTCCTTGTCTGCTTATTTACGACAAATTGCACCCGTACATTCTGGTACGACCAGCGCGCCAAGGGCTTCAGTATACCCCATAACACGGCGTGAGAAGTCCGAACACTTTCGACAGTGCGGCACCCCGAACTTATAGCATTATATGCATCAGCTCCGAATCATGTCTTGGGTCAATAGTTGGGTTTGCCCGGCTCCCATGTTTTGGTACCTTACGTTCCGCAATATCGGCTAAGGTAGCACTAGGAGAACTACTGCGATTGTGTCCCGGTTCTTCCGGACGAGCACCTCAGTAGAGAAAGCCGAAAACTGACTGTCATGATAAGGCAAGAGCTGGTCGCTGTTCGAGAGGTCTCAAGTCCTTAAGACTTTTTCCGCTTCGGGCGAGGAGTCGGCCTTGCCCGACTTAGGCGTATATAGCGCCCCAAATTCGGCCTTCCGAATACTAGGGGCTTCGCCAAAATTTAAAATTGTAGACTTCTATGGCTAAGTGAGAGTCATAAAGCCTTATAGTCCGATTGCCTAGTTCGTTGTGCTGAACACCTCCTTCGTAGGACCCAAAATTGGGATAAAGAGTGCTCAAGTTTATCCCGAACACCTCAGTACTAGTTACATGGGGGCAGAAGCCGACGACTGGCCAACTCTCAGATTTTATAAACGGTCGCACAGAAGGTAATATTTTAAATTAACAAGCGTTGTATGGCGCAAATGAACTCGTTTCATATTACAGGATCACATGAGTACATTCATTCAAATATTACATCCTTAGCACATTCCTCCGCCACAAGGCGAGCACCCTTCAGGACACTGTCATAGTACTTTTCGGGGTGGCGATGCTCCTTGCCCTCCCGCAGCCCCTCCTTCACCAGCTTTTCGGCGTCCAGCTTCGCCCAGTGCACCTTCGCCCGGGCAAAAGCCCTGCGCGCACCCTCGATGCAGACGGACCGCTTTATGACTTCAAACATTGGGAAGGCACTCAGAAGCCACCTCACCAGACCGAAGTAGCTATCAGGCAGGGGCTCACCAGGCCACATCCGGACTATAAGACCCTTCATGGCCTGTTCGTCCGCCTTGTGAAGCTCGACCAGTTGCTTCAACTGGTCGCTCAAGGGCATTTGGTGTTCGGTCCCAGTATACTGAGACCAGAACAACTTCTCCGTCGAGATCCCCTCCTCAGCCCGGTAGAAACTCCGCGGCATCCGACACACTGCGGGGTAGATCTGCGAATGCTCCTGGAGAGCTCCGAACTCGGGTAAGTAAAAAGAAAGTTTCCTTCACATGCTTGCTTTGCATAATGAATGCCTTAATTACCCGCCGCTATCTTCTTAACCGCCTCAATTTCCCGGAGGGCCTTTTGGGCTTCGGCCTTGGCATATTGTGCGCTTTCGAGGGCCTTCGCAAGCGCAGACCCTTGCGTCTTAGAGTCAAGCTCCAAGGACTCGTGTTTCTTGACGAGAGCCTGGAGCTCTTGCTGCACCTCGCCTACTCGGGCCTCTTGCTTCTCTTGCTCGATGCGCTCCTTGGCCGCTTTGTCTTCGGCCTCGGATAGCGCCTTCTGCAGGGCCGTCACTTCGGTCATGGCCCCTAGCAAAATTCATGACGATCCTATTATTCCAAAACCAAATTTTTATTTATCAATATTCAGACGGGGTGTCACTTACCTTTGTTCTCTTCGAGCTGCCTCTTGGTAAGGCCGAGCTCTTCCTTGGACCGCTCAAGGTCCCGCTTTAGTGCGGCGACCTCCACAGTACGAGCGGCGGCGGCCAGCAGTGAAGCCTGCTTATTCATATAGACACATTCTGATTAGACTCCTGCGATTATTATTTGATCCTCTATCCGGCCTTCCTTCACGAACGTCAAACAGAGCATCAGGGGCTACTGTCTATGCTGTAACATTTTCTTACAATTTGATTACTTACCTCAAAGCCGGTTAGGAGGCTGGCACAGGCTTTAGTCAGTCCGCTCTTTGCGGACTGATCCTTCTTGACTACCGCACTCATAATAGTGCGGTGCTCTTCGTCAATGGAAGCACCGCGAAGCACTTCCAGCAAGTTGTCCGATGCCTCTGGATGGACAGAGGCAATCGGCACAGATGGCTTGCCCCCCTTAGCGAGGGTTGCCTGACAGAATCCGGAACCACTGGAGGTTCCGGCGACGTATTCGGCTTGGGGCTAGAATTGTTGCCCCCGGCGTTAGGGCCCAGTGGAGTCTTGCCCCTCGTGCGCCCAGCGCCTGGAATGTCGCCTTGGGGTGCCTCCGGAACTGTCTCCTCTTGGTTCACTTCCCTTTGAGACAACACCTCGGCGTTGTCCTTAGGGCGGGGGACGAGGCGGTCGGGAGTGAATCGCTGTTCATATCTGACGAGCCCAAAGAATCATCCGACGAAGATACGTCGATATGGGCTCGGGATGGGCTACATAATCATGCGCGGCGTGATAAGAAACAGTACAATAAGACGTACCAAGAATTATTATGGTATTCGGATACTCACGACTTCGCCAGGGGCTTGTCCCTGGGTAACCACTCCTCGTCGCTGAAAGCGGCCACCGTGGAGCAGTCCGGGAGGAGGGTCCTTCCCTTCTTGGACCCTCCGGCCTCCCCTGATGGGGCGGCCTTCCTTTTCCTGTCCCCCCCGGTTGGGGGGGAGAACTTTCCTCTTCCTCCCCCTCGTTATCGTGGGAGGAGTGCCCCTCGGTGTTTTCGGATGATGAGTCCGATATAACCTTGCGCCGGAGACCCTTCCTGGTCCCCGTGCCCTTCTTCTCCGGCACCTCATAAGGCGCCGGAACCAGCATCTCCATTAGGAGAGCATCTACTGGATCTTCGGGCAAGGGGGCTAGACAATTGATCTGCTCCGCTATCGCTACCTAGTCCTGTTAAATGGCGTGGAGGCTTAGATCCCGCGCATGGTTATACTGGGGAAAAGAACATCTTATGAGATATAAAAGACTTACCGGATTGGCAGGGCGCTTTGCGCTGAGTCCGTGGTCCTCAGTAAGGGGAGGAGGTACCTCGGCACCCTTGAACAGAACCTTCCAGACGTCCTTGTGCGTCGTGTCGAAGAGCTCTCGCACCGTTTGGTGCTCGACTGGGTCGAACTCCCACAAATTGAATGTCTGTCTTTGACACGGGAGGATCCGGCGGAAGAGCATGACTTGGACCACGTTGACAAGCTTGATTTTCTTGCTCATCATGTTTTTGACGCAGGTCTGGAGTCCGGTCAGCTCTACCGAGGAACCCCAGGATAGGCCCTTCTCTTTCCAGGAGGTGAGCCGCATGGGGATTCCGGATCGAAATTCGGGGGCCGCCACCCAGTTGGTGTCGCGCGGCTCGGTGATGTAGAACCACCCCGATTGCCACCCCTTTAGGGTCTCCACATAGGAGCCTTTGATCCAGGTGACGTTGGGCATTTTGCCCACCATGGCGCCTCCGCACTCCGCTTGTTGGCCGACCACCACCTTCGGTTTAGCGTTGAAGGTCTTCAGCCACAGGCCGAAGTGGGGCTTGATGCGGAGGAAGGCCTCGCACACGACGATAAACGCCGAGATGTTGAGGATGAAATTGGGGGCCAGATCGTGAAAGTCCAGCCCGTAGTAGAACATGACCCCGCGGACAAATGGGTGGAGGGGAAATCCCAGTCCGCGGACGAAGTGGGTAAGAAATACCACCCTCTCATGGGGTTTTGGGGTAGGGACGATCTACCCCGCATCTGGCAGCCAGTGTGCGATATCCGCGGCCAGATATCCGGCTCCCCGTAGCTTTGTGATGTCCTCCTCCGTAAGGAGGAGACCATCCACTTGCCTCCCGCTCCGGACATGCGTGGAGTGGTTTGAGGAGAAAATGCGAACTTGGGTGCTGGAGCTCGAGTGCGCAAGAATGGATGAGCAAGGAGGAAGAGGGCGTGGGTAAAAAAGATGAATCCTTGTCCCTTTATAAGGGCGGAAGAAACTATGCGCCTCCCCACCTGCCTGGTAAACTCGCTTATTCCCCAAGCGCCGTAATTGACGGCGCGGTTGGGTTACCCACACCCGTATTGATGAGAATCCCGTGATAAGGGGACACGATCTCTGCTTCGACAAGACGTGCCAAGAAAACCGCCTCACAATATGTGCAGTGGCTGGTTGAGAAAAACGGTTCGAATAATGACCGGGCCGTGGTGTGATGTCATGCTGCAGAATGTGTCAGCAGATTAGATTTGTGGAAATATTATTCTCTCTACGGTGGTATGTGGAATTTGTTTTGCAGAGCCGGACACTATCCTTGTGTTCGAAATCTTCTATGGAGTATTCGGAGGAGGAACCCGCCTTGCAATGCCGAAGACAATCTGCGCACCGGACTCATCATCATTGAAGCCTGGTTCAGGGGCTACTGAGGGAGTCCTGGATTAGGGGGTCCTCGGACAGCGGACTATGTACTTTAGCTGGACTGTTGGACTATGAAGATACAAGATTGAAGACTTCGTCCCGTGTCCGGATGGGACTCTCCTTGGCGTGGAAGGCAAGCTTGGCAATACGGATATGTAGATCTCCTCCCTTGTAACCGACTCTGTGTAACCCTAGCCCCCTCCGGTGTCTATATAAACCGGAGGGTTTAGTCCGTAGGACAACTACAATCGTACCATAGGCTAGCTTCTAGGGTTTAGCCTCTACGATCTCGTGGTAGATCAACTCTTGTAGTACTCATATCATCAATATCAATCAAGCAGGAAGTAGGGTATTACCTCCATCGAGAGGGCCCGAACCTGGGTAAACATCGTGTCCCCCGCCTCCTATTACCATCCGCCTTAGATGCATAGTTCAGGACCCCCTACCCGAGATCCGCCGGTTTTGACACCAACAGTACCTCCCTGCTAAACAAATAGCAAGGCACACATCAGGTCTGGTACACAGCATTGCATACATGATAGAACCTATAGCTGAAGCATAGGGAATGACTTGAATTTTCACTCTATCTTCTTCAGTAGTCTGGCATTGAGTCTTACTCAACTTCACACCTTGTAACACAGGCAAAAACCCTTTCTTTGCTTGATCCATTTTGAACTTCTTCAAAACTTTATCAATGTATGTGCTTTGTGAAACTCCAACTAAGCATCTTGATCTATCTCTATAGATCTTGATGCCCAATATATAAACAGCTTCACCGAGGTCTTTCATTGAAAAACTCTTATTCAAGTATCCTTTTATGCTATCCAGAAATTCTATACCATTTCCAATCAACAATATGTGATCCACATATAATATTAGAAATGCTATAGAGCTCCCACTCACTTTCTTGTAAATACAGACTACTCCAAAAGTCTGTATAAAACCATATGCTTTGATCACACTATCAAAACATTTATTCCAACTCCGAGATGCTTGCACCAGTCGATAAATGGATCGCTGGATCTTGCACACTTTGTTAGCATCCTTTGGATTGATAAAACCTTCGGGTTGCATCATATACAGCTCTTCTTCCAGAAATCCATTCAAGAATGCAGTCTTTACATCCATTTGCGAAATTTCATAATCATAAACTACAGCAATTGCTAACATGATTCAGACGGACTTAAGCATTGCTACGGGTGAGAAGGTCTCATCGTAGTCAACTCCTGGAACTTGTCGAAAACCTTTCGCAACAAGTCGAGCTTTGTAGACAGTAACATCACCGTCAGCGTCAGTCTTGTTCTTGAAGATCCATTTATTCTCTATGGCTTGCCGATGAACGGGCAAGTCGACCAAAGTCCACACTTTGTTCTCATACATGGATCCCATATCAGATTTCATGGCCTCAAGCCATTTCGTGGAATCTGGGCCCATCATCGCTTCCTCATATTTCGTAGGTTTGTCATGGTCAAGTAACATGACCTCCAGAACTGGATTACCCTACCACGCTGGTGTGGATCTTACTCTGGTTGACCTAAGAGGTCCAGTAGTAACTTGATCTGAAGTTACATGATCATCGCCATTAGCTTCCTCACTAATTGGTGTAGGAGTCACAGGAACTAATTTCTGTGATGAACTACTTTCCAATAAGGGAGCAGGTACAGTTACCTCATCAAGTTCTACTTTCCTCCCACTCACTTCTTTCGAGAGAAACTCCTTCTCTAGAAAGGATCCATTCTTAGCAACGAATGTCTTGCCTTCAGATATGTGATAGAAGGTGTACCCAACAGTCTCCTTTGGGTATCCTGTGAAGACACATTTCTCCGATTTTGGTTCGAGCTTTTCAGGTTGAAGCTTTTTCACATAAGCATCGCAGCCCCAAACTTTAAGAAACGACAACTTGGGTTTCTTGCCAAACGAATTTAGATGGTGCCCTATTTAACGTGAATGCAGCTGATACGTCTCCAACATATCTATAATTTTTGATTGTTCCATGCTACTATATTATCCATCTAGGATGTTTTATATGCATTTGTATGCTATTTTATATGATTTTTGGGACTAATGTATTAACCTAGAGCCCAGTGCCAGTTTCTGTTTTTTCCTTGTTTTTGAGTTCTACAAAAAAGGAATACCAAAAGAAGACCCCGGAGTAAAAGAGTTGGGCCAGAGAGTCCCGGGCAGTCCATGAGGGTGGGGGGCACGCCTACCCACCCCCAGGCGTGTGGGCCTACCTCGTGGATGACTCGGGCACCTTCTTGACGTGAGACCTATGCTGAAAATTCCTATAAATACAGAAACCTCCAGAAAATAACCTAGATCGGGAGTTCCGCCACCGCAAGCCTCTATAGCCACCAAAAACCAATTGGGACCCTGTTCCGGCACCCTGCCGAAGGGGGATCCCTCACCGGTGGCCATCTTCATCATCCCGGCGCTCTCCACGACGAGGAGGGAGTAGTTCACCCTCGTGGGTGAGGGTATGTACCAGTAGCTATGTGTTTGATCTCTCTCTCTCTCTCTCTCTCTCTCTCTCTCTCTTGTTCTTGATTTGACACGATCTTGATGTATCGCGAGCTTTGCTATTATAGTTGGATCTTATGATGTTTCTCCCCCTCTGCTCTCTTGTAATGGATTGAGTTTTTCCATTGTAGTTATCTTATCGGATTGAGTCTTTAAGGATTTGAGAACACTTGATGTGTGTCTAGCATGTGCTTATCTGTGGTGACAATGGGATATTCACGTGATCCACTTGATGCATGTTTTGGTGATCAACTTGCAGGTTCTGTAACATTGTGAACTTATGCATAGGGGTTGGCACATGTTCGTCTTGCCTCTCCGGTAGAAACTTTGGGGCACTCTTTGAAGTTCTTTGTGTTGGTTGAATAGATGAATCTGAGATTGTGTGATGCATATCGTATAATCATACCCATGGATACTTGAGGTGACATTGGAGTATCTAGGTGACATTTGGGTTTTGGTTGATTTGTGTCTTAAGGTGTTATTCTAGTACGAACTCTATGATAGATTGAACGGAAAGAATAGCTTCGTCTTATTTTACTACAGACTCTTGAATAGATTGATCAGAAAGAATAACTTTGAGGTGGTTTCGTACCCTACAATAATCTCTTCATGTGTGCTCTGCTATTAGTGACTTCGGAGTGACTCTTTATTGCATGTTGAGGGATAGTTATATGATGCAATTATGTTATTATTGTTGAGAGAACTTGCACTAGTGAAAGTATGAACCCTAGGCCTCGTTTCCTAGCATTGCAATACCGTTTGTGCTCACTTTTATCATTAGTTACCTGGCTGTTTTTATATTTTCAATTACAAAACCTATATCTAGCATCCATATTGCACTTGTATCACCATCTCTTCGCCCAACTAGTGCACCTATACAATTTACCATTGTATTGGGTGTGTTGGGGACACAAGAGACTCTTTGTTATTTGGTTGCAGGGTTGCTTGAGAGAGACCATCTTCATTCTACGCCTCCCACGGATTGATAAACCTTAGGTCATCCACTTGAGAGAAATTTGCTACTGTCCTACAAACCTCTGCACTTGGAGGCCCAACAATGTCTACAAGAAGAAGGTTGCGTAGTAGACATCAAGCTCTTTCTGGCGCCGTTGTAGGGGAGGTGAGTGCTTGAAGGTATATCTTTAGATCTTGCAATCAAATATTTTAGTTTCTTGTTTTATCACTTGTTTAGTTTATAAAAGAAAACTACAAAAAAATGGAATTGACGGTACCTCATATGCTTCATCTTTTTTATATCTTTCATGAAAATAAGGATTCCGATAATTGTGCCAAAATGTTAGAAGAAGAATGCATTAGAATGTTTGGCACTAAATATTTGAATGATGAGCATGATTGCAATGTTGTTAGTATGAATTCTTTGAATATCCATAGTACTAATGATGATTGCACTAGTCATGATGAAAATGTCTCTTATAAGCATGTCAACTTTTGTGGAATACATAGAGCTTGGAAGTACACACCAAATAGGGAAGATAGATTTTGCAAGAGGCATAAGTATTTGGAAACTAAATTGTTGCAAGAAAGGCTAGATGATTGTGCTGAAAGATTCAATATTTATCGCCATCCTTGTGAACTTTGCAATGAACATGGTCATTTAAAGCTCCAATGCTATTTGTGTCATGATCGAATCGTGTCCAAAAATTGTGATAACTTGATTACCCTTGAGCATCGTAAAGAGCTTAGTCTTCTTTTGGGGTATGAAGAAATGAAACGTATAACTGAGGGTATTCCAAAAATTAATCTTGATAGATTTCTTGATTTTGATCTAGAAGAAATTTTTATGTATTGTGCGGTGAATTGCATTGAAAATCCTTATATTGCCAATTAAATAAAGACAAGGAAACAAATAGAAGATGAAGAGAATACTAATGTAAGGGAAGAGACTTCCCCATATCTTCCTATTATTTCTTATGATGAATCAGGTAACGAGGAGGAGCCTTCTATTCAACCAATATCATTAATAAGGAGCTCCAAAAATAGGGTTAAACCCACACATGATGTGAATAAGAAAAAGAAAAGACGGGGAAGCAAAGGTAGAAAGGTATCCCTCCCAAATGATGTTGCTCATATTACTCACTGTGATGATGATAATTGTTGTACTATTGGTGCTATCCATACTATTAATGATGAGAGTGATTATGCTTATGATATGAAAAGGCCCAAGCTTTGGGATGCTATGTTTGATGAGAATGACATGTCTGAGAATATATTTGCTGCAATTAATGTTTGTCCCAAGCTTGGGGATTCTATGTTTAATGATGATGATATTTTTAACCTCCCAAGTTTTGATGAGAAAATTTATTATGATGATAGCATGCCTCCTACTTATGATGATTATTTTGATGGTACTTATGCTATAAAGAGTAGTGATGATTATATTTATAAAAAAATTCATGATTATGATTATCCTTTTTATGAACACTACTCTTTTAACGTGGAAACAATTTATAGTATTCGAGTCTCTTATGATACTCCCACTATTCTGAAAGAGAAGAATTTTGCTTATGTGGAGAGTAATAAGATTTCTATGCAAGTAGATTATGAAAAGAATGCTTTATGTGCTGGTTATATGGTTGAATTCATTCATGACGCTACTGAAAATTATTATGAGGGAGGAACATATGCTTGTAGGAACTGCAATAATATCAAGTTTCCTCTCTATGTGCTTAAAGTTTTGAAGTTATGCTTGTTTTGCCTTCCTATGCTAGTTGATTATTGTTCCCATAAGTTGTTTGCTCACAAAATCCCTATGCATAGGAAGTGGGTTAGACTTAAATGTGCTAGTCATATTCTTCATGATGCTCTCTTTATGTTTCAATTCTTATCTTTTATGTGAGCATCACTGAAATCATCATGCCTAGCTAGGGGCGTTAAACGTTAGCGCTTGTTGGGAGGCAACCCAATTTTATTTTTGTTCCTTGCTTTTTGATCCTGTTTAGTAATAAATAATCTACATAGCCTCTGGTTAGATGTGGTTTTATGTTTTAATTAGTGTTTGTGCAAAGTAGAACCAATAGGATCTTCTTGGGTGATAGTTGTCTGATCTTGCTGAAAAAGACAGAAACTTTATGCTCACGAAAATAATTATTAACAATCACCAGAACGTGATAAAATACTGATTCTTTTTGCAGAAGATTAATATACAAATTATCCAGGTTGTCCTAGTTTTTCAGAATTTTTGGAGTTACAGACGTATTCGAATGATACATATTACTACAGACTGTTCTGTTTTTGACAGATTCTGTTTTCATTGTGTCGTTTGCTTATTTTGATGAATCTATGAGTAGTATCGGAGGGTATGAACCATAGATATGTTGGAATACAGTAGATATAACACCAATATGAATTTAGAATGAGTTCACAACAGTACCAAAGTGGTGATTTATTTTCTTATACTAACGGAGCTTACGAGTTTTGTGTTGAGTTTTGTGTTGTGAAGTTTTCAAGTTTTGGGTAAAGATTCGATGGACTATGGAATAACGAGTGGAAAGATCCTAAGCTTGGGGATGCCCAAGGCACCCCAAGGTAATATTCAAGGACAACCAAGAGCCTAAGCTTGGGGATGCCCCGGATGGCATCCCATCTTTCGTCTTCGTTCATCGGTAACTTTACTTGGAGCTATATTTTTATTCACCACATGATATGTGTTTTGCTTGGAGTGTCATTTTATTTTATTTTGTTTTGCTTGCTGTTTGAATAAAATCCCAAGATCTGAAATTCTTAAATGTTAGAGAGTCTTCACATAGTTACATAATTATTCGGCTATTCATTGATATTCACTTATATCTTTCGGAGTAGTTTGCCAATTGCTCTAGTGCTTCACTTATATCCTTTTAGAGTACGGTGGTGGTTTTATTTTGTAGAAATAGATGAACTCTCATGCTTCACTTATATTATTTTGAGAGTCCTAAACAGCATGGTAATTTGCTTTGGTTATGAAACTAGTCCTAATATGATAGGCATTCAAGATGGGTATAATAAAAACTATCATATAAAGTGCATTGAATACCATGAGAAGTTTGATTCCTTATGATTGTTTTGAGATCTGAAGCTGGTGATATTGGAGTCATGCTAGTTGAGTAGTTGTGAATTTGAGAGATACTTGTGCTAAAGTTTGTGATTCCCGTAGCATGCACGTATGGTGAACCGTTATGTGATGAAGTCGGAACATGATTTATTTATTGATTGTCTTCCTTATGAGTGGCGGTCGGGGACGAGCGATGGTTTTTCCTACCAATCTATCCCCCTAGGAGCATGCGCGTAGTACTTCGTTTCAATAACTAATAGACTTTTGCAATAAGGATGTGAGTTCTTTATGACTAATGTTGAGTCCATGGATTATACGCACTCTCACCCTTCCACCATTGCCAACCTCTCTTGTGTCGCGCAACTTTCGCCGGTACCATACACCCACAATTACCTTCCTCAAAACAGCCACCATACCTACGTATTATGGCATTTCCATAGCCATTCCGAGATATATTGCCATGCAACTTTCCACCGTTTCGTTTATTATGACACGCTCCATCATTATCATATTGCTTTGCATGATCATGTAGTTGACATCGTATTTGTGGCAAAGCCACCGTTCATAATTCTTTCATACATGTCACTCTTGATTCATTGCACATCCCGGTACACCACCGGAGGCATTCACATAGAGTCATATTTTGTTCTAAGTATTGAGTTGTAAGTAAATAAAAGTGTGATGATCATCATTATTAGAGCATTGTCCCAGTGAGCAAAGGATGATGGAGACTATGATTCCCCCACAAGTTCGGATGAGACTCCCGACGAAAAAATAAATAAATAAAAGAGGCCAAAGAAGCCCAAAAAAAAGAGAAAGGCCAAAAAAAGAGATGGCCCAAAAAAAGAGAGAAAAAGAGAGAAGGGGCAATGCTACTATCCTTTTACCACACTTGTGCTTCAAAGTAGCACCATGATCTTCATGATAGAGAGTCTCCTATGTTGTCACTTTCATATACTAGTGGGAATTTTACATTATAGAACTTGGCTTGTATATTCCAATGATGGGCTTCCTCAAAATGCCCTAGGTCTTCGTGAGCAAGCAAGTTGGATGCACACCCACTTAGTTTCTTTTGTTGAGCTTTCATACACTTATAGCTCTAGTGCATCCCTTGCATGGCAATCCCTACTCACTCACATTGATGTCTACTGATGGGCATCTCCATAGCCCGGTTATACGCCTAGTTGATGTGAGACTATCTTCTCCTTTTTGTCTTCTCCACAACCACCATTCTATTCCACCTATAATGCTATGTCCATGGCTCACGCCCATGTATTGCGTGAAGATTGAAAAAGTTTGAGAACATCAAAAGTACGAAACAATTGCTTGGCTTGTCATCGGGGTTGTGCATGATTTAAATTTTGTGTGTGATGAAGATAGAGCATAGCCAGACTATATGATTTTGTAGGGATAGCTTGCTTTGGCCATGTTATTTTGAGAAGACATGATTGCTGTGTTAGTCTGCTTGAAGTATTATTGTTTTCATGTCAATATTAAACTTTTGTTTTAAATCTTATGGATCTGAATATCCATGCCACAATAAAGAAGATTACATTGATAAATATGTTAGGTAGCATTCCACATCAAAAATTCTGTTTTTATCATTTACCTACTCGAGGACGAGCAGGAATTAAGCATGGGGATGCTTGATACGTCTCCAACGTATCTATAATTTTTGATTGTTCCATGCTATTATATTATCCATCTAGGATGTTTTATATGCATTTATATGCTATTTTATATGATTTTTGGGACTAACCTATTAACCTAGAGCCCAGTGCCAGTTTCTGTTTTTCCTTGTTTTTGAGTTTTACAGAAAAGGAATACCAAACGGAGTCCAATTGACGTGCCAATTTTTGACAATTTTTTATGGACAAAAAGAAGACCCCAGAATAAAAGAGTTAGGCCAGAAGAGTCCCGGGCC